>NC_056735.1:1300920871-1300945871 GCF_019279795.1 Protopterus annectens
AATACAGTGAAACATCATCTTGATAAGATCATATCATTCTCTATAGGAGATATTATTTTAGCTGGTGACTTTAATTGTATACTACATGAAAGTGATACTACCACTATAGGAAAGAGAAGAATTACATCTAATGCAAAACATTTAAAGGATTTTGCTAATTCTTATCATTTGAATGATATTAATAATCAGATAGATTCAAAATCATTACCATACACCTTTTTTCTAACAGATACAAAACGTATTCAAAAATAGATAGGGTCTTTATTTCTAACCAGATGGTAACAGATTTAATTAATTCCAAAATAATTTCATGTCCTATATCTGATCGTAATTCAATTGTTTTTGAATTCATGATAAAAAATACTCATAATGTTCAGATCAAAAGGATACCAGCATACTTAACTCAACTAAAAGACTATAAAGAATATATACTTTCAGAAGTAAAACATTTTTTAGACATAAATAACACTCCTGAAGTCTCCATTGTTTATGTTTGGGATGCCTTAAAATCATATCTATATGGACAAAGTATCAGATGGTATAATAATAAAAGGAAATCTTGGGATAAGGAATTGTTAGATATTCAAAGTAAATTAGACTCTTATAAACATAATAATAAAGAAAATATTATGGACAAGAAAGTTATTGAAGAAATAAACAAACTAAATGAGAAATACAAAGAAATTTTAACTCATAAAGTTAAAATAACTTTAGAGAAATACAAGTTTTGTCTTATTCAATAAGCCCCAAATACTTACATAGACTTAAAAATAAAACAAAAGGTTGAATAAACAAAACCATATCAAAGAAATCTTTTCTCTAAGGAAAAAGAAGAATGTTTCTAGTATACCAGAAATACTAGATGAATTTAGAAATCACTTTCACAAAATTAACCATAATAATATTAACATGGAACCTAAAGATAAAATAAAGGAGTTTAGAACCACAAATATGAATAAAAAGCTTAATAAACAACAGATTAAACTATTGGACAAGAGTATTTCATATACAGAAGTTATTACACAAATAAATAAGCTTAAATCAAACAAAGCACCGGGTAATGATGGTATTATACCAGAGATATATAAAATCCTTTCTAAAAATACATATTCATTAATACATAAGGTTTTTATTTTGGCCCAAACTGAGTTAATAACCCCCCCCCCATCTTGGCAATATACATTTATTTCGCCAATTTTAAAACCTAATAAAGATCCAACTAGATGTTCTTCATATAGGCCCATCTCATTACTTAATGTTGATTATAAAATGTTTATGAATATCTTTGCTGATAGATTGAAGACAATCATTCCCGGCATTATAGATATAGATCAGACAGGCTTCATTGTAAATAGAAATACTTTTGATAATATAAGAAGAACTTTAACATTGATAGATTTTGCAAATAGGAAAAAGAAAGATTTAACACTTATTAGTCTTGATATAAGTTCAGCATTTGATTCAGTAAGTTGGGACTATCTGTTTACCTTAATGAAGTGCACAAACTTCTCGGATGCATTTGTAAATCTAATTGAACATTTATACAAAGGAACGTTGGCTTATATTAAGGTAGGAACATATGTTTCACAAAAAATACCCATTCTTAAAGATACAAAACAAGGATGTCCACTTTCTCCACTATTATTCACTTTAGTAATGGAGCCTTGGGTTAATTTGATAAGAAACAGTACTGACATAGAGGGTTTTGAAATAGATGAAAATACAACATCCAAAATTCAACTTTTTGCCGATGATGTTCTAATTACATCAGCAGGATCTAATTCTTCTATACAGTCTCTATTTGATAACATGATGAATTTTAAAAGTATTTCTGGTTTAATATTGAATGAAGAAAAAACTAAAATACTACCTATATATACACGAAAAAATATTCTCATTAGTGATTTTACTAAATATGTACCCAATTCAGGTCAGATAACTTATTTAGGTATAATACTATCTAAAGATATTAAATCTATTATATATAATAATTATAATACCTGTTTTCTTAATATACAAAATCTTTTTAATACCTGGAATAATATGTTTTTACTATGGAGGAGAGACTTACAATTATTAAAATGATAATATTCCCCAAGATTTTATACTTAATACAATCAATAATACTTTCACCTACAAAAATAATTATCAAGAAACTGAACACACTAATGTTAAATTTCTTATGGGCACCTAATAGACCTAGGATTGCATTAAAGAAACATACTAATAGCTGGTCTCAAGGGGTATTTCTTTTCCAGACTTTAATTTATATACTATCTCTTCTATTGTAAAAGTTATTACTTTATTAATAGATCAGTCATATGTCACAAAATGGAAAGATTATTGGGAGCTAATTAGTATACACTTCATGAAAATCTCCTTAACACATAAAAATATGATTGTAAATAACTCCATGTTATGGTTACTAAAGGAATTTTGTACTTCACCTATTACACCTAAACATATGGTTTGTTTCCCATTAAATATTATTATTAGTTATCGTAACTTTATATTCATGCACCCTAAGTATAGGGAATGGAATTTTATTGTATTTCCTATAATGTATACTCAGGGTATGCTTTTGTCATCTACTTCTGATAGAACTCATTTAGCTATAGATAATGATCTAAAGTACTGGTATCAGTTGATATCTGATAATAAAGTTAAAAATCTAGATTTCTTAAAACAAGAATTTGATCTAAGAGAAACTTGCTGGTTAGAGGTTCAGACCTTTAGACAACATCTCATTAATAAAATAGATTTAATGTCTATAACTGTTAAAGAATCTATTCCAACACTGATTGATTACTTGATATTAAATTTACAACATAAAGTTTCTGATAAAGGTAAACTTTCATACATACATAAAGTTATCAGACAAGAAACTTTTTACAGTGTAGATTCATACTGGAATTATTTCACTTCTATTAATGGGGACCCACCAAATCAACAAGATAAACAATATATATTGGAATCTGCTTATAGAACTACGTCTTCCATTGTCTGGAGACTTTATACATGGAAATTTTACATAGATCTTTTATACACCTTTGATGATGAATAAAATAAATAATAAAGATAATCTATGTAAGAGATGTAATGTAGAAATTAATGCTGACTGGGCTCATATGTCTTATGACTGTATAAAATTGAAAGAATACTGGAAGTCAATTAATGAATTTTTGCAGGCTCTTTTTACAGATAATTTCATTATTTCTAAATCTCTTATATTATTCAACACACCTGTACCTCAAAGTGTTAAAAGGTTAAGCTTCCCTTGTTATGGTCTATTCTAGCAGTGGCTAGGAAAATAATAACTAGAAATTGGATTTCAGATACACCTCCTTCGTTCAATGAATTTAAAAATGTTATGAATATAGTGTGCCATATGGAAATAAACACAATTAGGACTAGAACAAATAGAAAAACATCTTATTTTATTGTATGGGATAATTTACAAAATTTGTTAAAAAAATTTTAATTTCAATAGCATGGTATTTTAGTTTAATTAATTGATCTGATTGTAGTGGATGTCTTTGTAAATACTTTAGTTGTTTTGTTGAATATTATAATAATACCTATTTTTAATTACTTGTATAAAATTGTTATGATATTTCTCTTATATGTTAAAACAATAAACCTGTTTTGAAAAAAAAAAAGAATTTGTGGTCGATTTTAAGTCACTCAGATGCACTTTACTCTTTCAAAGCAAGTCAGAAGTACAACAGTAAGCCCAGTCATTTCATTCGCGCATACGAGGCATAGCCCCCAGCCAAATTCCCTATCCCACACCATCTTAATCTAAATTGATTGGTCCTGTAAAAAATTAGATTAAAAAAAAAAACATTTTATCCACAAGTACCCACAAAACACACTGCATACCTGGTAGCTGTTTGACCCCTCTCAGGATATTTTATTAGAAAAAAGACATCCACAGTCAAACAGCCTCCAAATCACACTGAATTCTTAGTATCTGGTTAACCCTCCCGGGATATTATATAAAAAATATCAGCAGCCCCTAAAACACATTGCCTTCTAGTCCCTAGTATTAAATGATTAGTGGAGCCTGTAAATGTAAGTTATCAGTGGTTTATTGGACACCCAATGTAGATCCTTCTGCATGCACATGTAAGACTTACATATAACTAAACTTGCTTAATACCACCCCCTCCCCATGTGCTTCTGTAAACTACAGTAGCTGTCAAGGTAGAAACAATCACTGTTCTATATCTTACCTCTTTAACTTTGTTCCTTATTTCAAATAGAGGAACAATTAATTTGCTTTAATATTTTCTTTAAATACATTCCAGAATTAAACATATTAACAGTTCACCATGGCCTGTCCGATTTCAAGTCCAAGTCACTGTATATATTTAAGACTAGGTTTGCAGATTCTTTCTGCCCATGTCACATACATATTTTGATTTGAATTAGAAACAGGAACTGTCTTTAGAGGTTTATTCAGTCCTGAGACATAACTTTTTATTTCAGAACTGTTTGAAAAAAGTGGTCTGTCTTCTTGGAGTTGATTGGTTGACAATTCAGTCAAGGAACTGGAATCACTAGTACACACAGTGTGTTGTGGCTTTGGCTCTGGGACAGGCAAAATATGTCTGTGATTTCTTTTGTAGTCTACTCCTTCAGACTGAATTATATAGGACCTTCGTTCAGCACAAATGCCTCTCACAATTCCTACAACAATACCCACGTATCACATAGTTCACAAAGTCAGTGTGCCACACAGTCACAGCCCTTAAGGCTAAACAACACAACTAATACACTTGTAATAGGTGACTCTATTGCCAGACACACTGACGTCCCACTCACCAGGCTGAACAAGGAGAAAGTCACTGTAAGCTGCCTGTCAGGAGCCAGGATCCGCCACATAACACAAGAACTCAGGTCACTCCAAAGCAAGTACAAATATGACTCCGTCATTGTCCATGCTGGTGTTAATGACCTGAGACGTACCTCCCTGGACTACATGAAAAGAGACATTGAGGAGCTCTCTGATCATGTAGCCCAGGCCGGTATGACCCTGACCTTGAGTAGCATCTTACCCTCACCAGGAATGATGCCACAGTATAAAGACAAAATGATAAATTTTAACAATTGGCTAAAGTATTGGTGTCATTCAAAGGGGTTCCAGTGTCTATCAGCCTGGGATGACATGCTCGACAAGCCACGTTGCTTTGCTAGGGATGGCTTGCACCTGTCACCCCTGGGCTTTTGAATACTGGCTAAGGCTCTTGCCACCCCCATAGTGCCTTTTTTAGGCAAGGCTCAAAAGGCAAACCCACCTCCATAGACAACACAAAGAAAAATAAACTAAGGGTAATGCTGCTCAACCCCAGAAGTCTAAACCTCAAGATGCACTCACTCGAGGCTCTCCTCAGTATGGAGAATATCGATATCTGTTCAGTAACAGAAACCTGGTTCAAGGCTCCCGAGAGCACCCCAGCACTATCAGGTTATACCTCATACCATGCTTTTCGGCCCCAAAACTCAAACCGAACCACAAAAGTAGGGGGAGTACCCATATTCATCAAAGATACCCACACCTCCAGGTTAGTGGCACTGCATGAAGCATCGGAGACCATCCATGTGCAACTAATAGTGGGCAAAACTGCCTTTCAGTTTGTAACCTGCTACAGACCACCCTACCAAACGCAGGAACCCCACTCGGCTTTCCTGAGAACACTGGAGAATATGAAGGTCTCTCCAAAAACCATTATATTGGGTGACTTAAACTACCCAAACATAGACTGGGAGCACTACTCAAGCCCCAACACCCTCGCCCAATGGTTCCTAGAATTTATAAACTCAAATGCTATGGAACAACTGGTCACCACTCCCACAAGAGGGGAAAACATATTGGACCTGATCATCACCAACATGGGGACTCTATGTTCCATATCAGAGGTATACCCCTCATTGGTAAGATCTGACCATAAATTAATCTCACTGGACATCCATATCCTGTCCCCACCCCCAGCCAAGGAAACCACGGTGAAGAACTTCTCAAAAGCAAACTTTACACTTCTCAAAACCGAGGTGGAATCCTTCAAAGCCCCCGGGCCAGTGGAAAATACAGCCCAAACTGCAGAATCCTTTACAAACGCTTTCTATGGACACCTACAGGAATGCATGGATCATGCTATCCCAAATAAAACCAAGACTCATTCCTCCAAAGGCAGGAGACCTGTCTGGTGGACCCCGTCCATAAATAAGCTATACAACAGAAGGAGGAAGCTACTACATGACAGAGCAAAATATCAAAAAGGGAAGGCATCTCTGATCAGTACTAGCAAGAAACTACGATCCCTCATAAAATCATCTAAGGCCAGCTTCGAAAGAAAAATTGCACAAGATGCTAAAGATAATCACAAGGCCTTCTTTAGTTATGTCAGGAACCTGGATGGCAACTCCCAGATATGCTCTGAGTTAGTTCAAAATGACAAAAAATACACTGAACCCACAGACATTGCCAACATCCTGGCAGACAGGTTCAGTGCAAACTTCTCCCCCCCTTCACCCCCAAAAGAGCAAATGTCTATCCCAACAGAGTGTAGCCTCCCTGACATCACAGATGCACAGGTGAAAGCTGCTCTCTCCAAAGCAAAAAACACAGCATCAATGGGACCGGACGGTGTCCAAGGCTGCGTCTTACATGAACTCCAAGAAGAACTGAGCCCTCACATAAAGTCACTGTTCAATCTCAGCCTTACTACAGGATATGTACCCAAGGAATGGTGTACAGAAACAGTGGTCCCACTCCACAAAGGTGGTGCCACAACAGACCCCGGAAACTATCGCCCTATAAGACTGACTAGCCTGGTCTGCAAAGCTATGGAGCGTATCATCATGAAACTCATAAACAAAGACATTGGGAACCTCCAAACACTGGATCCTACCCAATTCGGCTTTGTTAAGGGCAGATCCTGCCTCTTGAACCTGGTTGACTTCTTTGAAACAGTCACCAAGGCCATAGATGAAGGGAAGGTAGTCCACACAGCCTACCTGGACCTCGCAAAAGCCTTCGACACAATACCCCACTCGGGCATCATAAATAAGCTCACCAGCTTAAATATCAACCCCTATGTCACAAGATGGGTTGCAAACTGGCTCAGGGATAGAACCCACATGGTCAGAATTGCAGGTGCCATGTCAGACTCTAAACCAGTTACAAGTAGCGTCCCACAAGGCTCAGTCCTGGGACCTCTCTTGTTCGGTATATATTTCTCTGAGGTACAGGCTAACATGGGAGGACTATGGCTGACCAAGTTCGCAGATGACTGCCAACTGGGTGCCATAATCGACTCGCCGACTGACACAAGCATCCTCTAAAAGGGTCTCACAGAGACGGATAACTGGTGCCAGAGCCATGGCCTAAAGCTAAATGCCAAAAAGTGCATAGTCATCCCCTTTGGGAAAAACAAAGTGCCCACAAATTACCACATAGGTGGTAATCCATTAAGTACAGAAGAAGTAATTAGGGATTTGGAGACCCAAGTAGATAGTAATCTCTCTTTTGACAATCACGTTGCCAAAGTGGTTAGAAAGACCTTCTATATAGCCCACCTTATCATGAAAGGGTTCACATCTAGATCAAGAGAGGTCATAGTGCCCCTCTACTCATCACTCATCAGGCCCATAATTGAATACAATGCCCCATTTGGGATGTACCTTACCCGACACCTGCAGCAACTGGAAATACCCCAAAAGTACCTCACCAAGAGGATCAAGGGACTCAAACAGATGCCCTACGCAGTTAGGCTAAAGAAACTCCAGCTCTACCACTTACTCAGAGGTGATCTGTGCATGACGTATAAAGCCATGTCCAACTCAGAATTAATAGACATGCTCCACCTCAGGAAATCCAAATCCCTTAGAGCTACACGCTCCAGGGACTTAAACCTCAGCACAGAAATAAATAGGACATGCTGGAGAGACAGATTCATATCCCAGAGGCTCCCCTCACTCTTGAACAAAATCCCAATCCATGTTAGGCAGAGTCCCTCAATGACCCTCTTCAAGAGAAATCTTGACGAGTGGATGGGAGATCGTAGGTTTACCCCTGGGATCTCTTCTGTGTCCCTACTAGACAGAGGCACAGTAAACTAACCTCAAAAGGGCTATCTTCTGTGACCTACTATACAGAGGCACAGTCAACTAATCTAAAAGGGTGGCAAAAGCCAAACGCACTCTGGCTAGGCTTATAAATGCCCTAGGGCAGATAGCCTAGTATCAACCTATGAACCTATGATAATGACCTTTTGAAGTCTGCATTTTAACAACTTCACCTTGCAAAAATGGTCAAAGAGGCCTACTGGTTTTGTCATAGAATAACTGCTGTGAACTGATGCTTTTTTAACAGTTGAGTTTTGATTACCTTATTACTTTATGCGGTAGGCAGTAATACCTTGGAAGAGTTGTTCGTGTCAGTCGTAACATCAGTCTTTGAGCTTGTGAACCAAGTGTCAGTCACAAGGAATGTTTTGAAGGTTTAGTAAATTGAGGAATACATCAGTTTCATCTCTTTTGGACTTTTCCGTTAAATGCTTTGCACTCGAACTGCACATTCAGCCAGACAATTGGCTTGTGGGTATTCTGGACTGCTGGTTACATGAAGAAAATCCCAAGATGCAGCAAGTTCTTTAAACTGTTGACTAGTGAATTGTGACCCGTTATCTGAGATGACTTTGTGTGGGCTTCCAGGGACTGAGAAGTGTCTCTTTAGCTTTATAGTAACTGTGCCTGATGTCAAATTATGGAGTAAGTTGACTTCAAAACATCTGAAGTACGAATCATCTAGTAGCAGGTTATGTTGGCCATTCCATTTGAAAACATCTGCTGCTACTGTTGATAATGGTAAATCAGGGATTGGGTGTAAGTGAAGAGGTTCTATTTGTTGATGTGGTTTGTTACTGTTGCAAACTGAACATGAAAATGTCTTTCTTTCAATATCTTTGGACATTGTAGACCAAAAGACAATGCCTCTTGCCCTATTTTTAGTTGATTCAGTGCCGGGGTGGCCAATATACAGAATTTGCATATAGCCCTTTTGCAATGATTTAGGAACTACTACTTTTGGACCTTTCATAATGATGCCATCTTCCATTATGAGCTCATCCCTTAAAGGGAAATACTGCTAAATTTCAAGTGGCAGACTTGTTTGACATATTGGCCAACCTTGGCAGATAATATTACTCAGTTTTTGAAGAACTGGATCTATAGCAGTATGATTTCTTAATTCATCAAGCCATGATGATGAAATGTGCTTGACTTCCATGACTTCAAAATCAGCTGTTCCACTTTCATGTTGTTCTGTCATCTTTCTGGGCACATGTGACAAGGCATCAGCAAGATACATGTGTTTCCCTTTTGTGTAGACAATGGTAAAGCTGTATTTTTGTAGCTTTAACATCATGCATTGCAATCTTGCTGGAGCTGTATGTATCGGCTTGTTCAAAATTGTTACTAGTGGCTGGTGATCTGCTACATTCTGAATTGGCCAGGTATATATAGTCATTGAATTTGGAGCATGCGAACACAACAGCAAGAAGTTCTTTTTCTATTTGTGCAGAGTGCATCTCTGTTTGAGGCAGAGTATAGGATGCATATGTAAATGGAATACTCTCCTGAAGACATGCTGCACCAAGTCAATACAGAGAGGCACCACAGGAGAGTGTCACAGGCTTTTGGACAGCATAGTATCTCAGTGTGGGTGGACTGGAAATTCTCTTTTTTATATTGTCAAATGCCTCTTGGTGCTGTTCAAACCAAGATCATTTTACATCTTTACGTGTCAGTTCACATAATGCTGCAGAAAGTTCACTGAGGTTTGGAATGAATTTTCCCAAGTAATTAATCATACCCAGAAAATGCTGTAAAGATATAACATCCTCTGGGACTGGCATTTCACTGACTGCTATTATCTTTGATGGATCTGGCTGTAAGCCTAAACTTGTGAACATGTAGCTGATTATTTGCATTTCAAAGGATCTAGCTTGAGGGTGACCTCACATGCATGGTCTAGAACTTTCCCGAGATTTTCTTTTCTCCATTGCCTCCAACAATAATGTCATCCACAATAACGGCACAAAGATACTCAGCAAATATCTGTTCCATGGCATGCTGGGATAGCTCACTGGTGGAACTGATTCCAAATGTCATTCACAAAAACCTGTATCTCCCAAATGGTGTGCTGAGTGTTGTTAATAAAGAAGATCTGTGATCCAGCGAGATTTGCCAAAAGGAGTTCTTGGCATCTAAAACTGAGAAAACAGTTGAATTTGGCATTATTGCTGCTACCTCCTCGACTGTGCACATTGGATGATGAGGACATTTAAAAGCTTTATTCAAGTCTCTAGGATCAATGCATATCCAAATGTCATCTGAGCTTTTCTTGTGGGCTGTGATCATAGATGATATTCACTCAGTGGGCTCAGCCACAGAAGTAAGAACACCTATGTTCACCATTCTGTCTAATTCTGCTTTTACTTTGCTTTGCATTCCTACCAGGACTTTACAGGCAGGATAAACAACTGGGTTTAGTTCATGGTTTAGCTTCATGGAATATGTAACTGGAAGTTTACCAAGGTCATCTTTGAAGATGTTGGCATATTCATTAAAGATAAGTTGTGAAAAACTGTCAATTTTGTTTGTATATAGGTGGTGAACTTCTTTATTGAGCAAAACCCCATCCTCAGGCTGCCTTCTAGGCCTTGGAATGCTGTACATCTCTTTTAACTACATAGAATTGTAAATCATAATTGTTACCTGCAGAATGACAAGAAAGGACTACAGCGCCATCTGTCTGAATTTCTTCGCTACTGTAAGCAACTAGTTTTGTGCTCCTTGTTGAGTTCTCTCAACTTATTACTTTTGGGTAAGCTTTTGCTGACATGACATTACACTTGGATCTGGTGTCTACTTTAAGCTCTACTGGTTTCTCATTAATTTGAGGTCTATATTAAGAAATTGAAAAGTGATGTAATTGAACAGCATTTACATCGAAAATGCTGTTTATCAAAGTTGCTGAAAAGTGATGTAATCGAACGGCATTTACATTGAAAATGCTGTTTATCAAAGTTGCTCTTGTGGGGGACTGCACCCCCCAAACCCCCCACTAATTATATATACCATCTCCGAGATCACACTACAGTGAGGAAAGGGCAAATTTTCCGATCTTCACTGCACTGCGATCTCACTATAAACACCTCAATGAACAGCAGTTCGATGTCAAGTGCCATTCGATTAAATCACTTTTCGATACTGTGATATAGACTAAAAGCAAACAGGGTGAAGTGTGAAACCACAGTACATCCAAATGGTTATTAAACCTGAGTCTGCATTTCAACCCCTTGCAGTGTGTTTTCTATTGCTTTTTGGATGTACTGTGATATAGACCCTTAATTTGTACAGCGCAAAATATTTCACTCTTTGCTGAAAAGTGGTACCCCACTGTGTTGACTGTTTCACCGACCACAGAAACACCGTTGACATAAAAAGTTTCATCACTGTCGTTGGGGTCTGCTACAGTCTCAGTTTGATCCACTGTCTTTTTTGGAAAAAATCTATTATGAATCTGTGGTGATCTGCAGAACTTTTTGAAACTATTCCACTTTTTCCATTTGTGACACTGTTGACTATAGGCTAAAAACTTTTCTCGTTTAGGTTTGTGATTGCCCCCAGAATTGTGACAATTAACAATGGGTGGAGATGTGGCACATCCCCTCAAGTTACAGTTATGAGGCCATATTGTCTTAGTTTTTTGTTGCAAATTGTCGACATTTGCAGCAGCAGATACAGCAAGCATACTAGTATGTTTGTCTGTGAGTTCATGCACCTGACAGGTTTTAATAGCTGTGCTCAATATTAATTCATAGGTTCATAGGTAGGTACTAGGCTATTGGCCCTAGGGCCTATATAAGCCTAGCCAAATGGTACCCTGGCTTTTGCCACTCAAGAAAATTATTTTCCTGTGCCCCTGTCAAGCAGAGCCACAGAAGTGATCCCCAGGATCAAGATTTTTCTATCACGTAGTAGAATTTTTCTCACAGTATCATTATTGTTGCCACATAGAAGGCAGCCTTTTATTAAATCATCTTGTAAATCCACAAATCTGTATGTCTTTGCTTTCTTTTTTAAGTTAGTAATATATGCTTCATAATTACACCTCGCTTTTGATTTCTTGTATTGAATTTATGTCTCTCCATTGTTATATTCATCTGGGGGTTACACAGTTCTTGGAATTTAGGTTTTAAACATTCCAGATCTTCACAATTTCAGCTTGGGCAATGATAAGGCAGTTATCTCCCTCTCCTGCATAAACAGCAGGTACATATAGAAAATAATGTTCTTGTTCGATAGCCTCGTAGCCTGTCAAGTTGAGAAGTATACATGCTCATGTATGTACGTCTCTATCTGAATGTTCAGCCCCTATAAAAATATCATATAGTGCAAACACACACCAATTCTCTGCAACATTGCCATAAAACACCAGTGGTTCTGGTTTACGAAATTCATCTGCCATGCCATTAATATATATTCATTTACCTTTTGCACTTCAGTCACTTATTATGCTTGGACAATGTTTAGTTGGCATCCCACTTATGACACCATGATGAATGATGAGTGGAGTCAGTAAATGTAAGTTATCAGTGGTTTACTGTACACCCAGTTTAGATCCATTTGCATGCACACATAAGATTTACTCATAACAAAACTTGCTTAATGCCCCCCCCCCCAAGCGCTTCTTTAAACTACAGTAGCTGTCAAGGAACAAACAATCACTGTTCTACATCTTGTATCAAGTTAACCCTGTTAGGATATTATATTAAAAAAATAAAGTCATCAACAGCCCCCAAAATACTCAGACCACTAGTATCTGGTTGACCCTGCCAGCATATTATATTAAAAAAAGTAAACCATCAACTGAGAACTTAATGAATGAATCTATTTTTTTTTGGGGGGGGGGGGTTAATTTACAAATAGCCTTCTTTGGCTTCTCTCATCTTAAAGTTTGATTTTGAGTCTCCAGTCGATGATTAAATGATTTCCACTTTTTTTTCAAGAGTCCTCCATCTCTTGCTCTCTCCTTCACAACTTAACTGTATCTAAAGTGCGATAACAGAACACGAGAGTAACAGGACTAATCAGCAGACGTGTCATGTACTCATATTACATGACAGACTGCTGACTTAACAGCCCTGACAGCTTCCTATTTCCTGTGGTTAAACCTACACTGACTTCTGGGCATCTTCACTGATGCCTGCAGTCTTCCCAATCCAGACTGTTTTAAAACCAGTCTGGTGACAAAAATATAGTTATTTATTTATTTATTTATTTATTATTTTTATGTGTGCTGCCCCAAGTTCCGCCTCACATCTTTGACTTCACACACTTGGTTGCAGTTTGAACTGCAACTACTGTGTAAAAAATACTAATTAAACTTTTTTTTTTTAATGAGAAATTTGGGGGGACTGCAGTACAGCAGACCAGTACCATGAACCATCCCTGGAGTTGCTTGTTTTATATGGTGATAATTAATTAAATTATTCAATAGCCATCAAATCTGAACATTCACAAATCTATTCCTGAGTTGTTTTCCATTGACATTCATCGGTATAACCAATGCAAGACAATGCAGCCTTGAACACTGAAGCTAAAGCATATGTTTCAATACTTGGAAATCCAACTCCTCCATTTTCTCAAGTTCTAATGTTGTTTGCATATGCTGTTCTGAGTTTAGAAGGATGCTACAAGAAGGGTTTTTTTGTGGTTTGGCTATTTTTCATTATTGATCAAGCAGTAAGAATTGAAGTAGTTTGTAAAAGTAAATCTTTGGTAATAATGTAATTTTAATTAATATCAATCTATCTTCAAAAGTAAAAAAAGAACACTCCTCTTTTTAACAATTGACTCTAAAGTATCTGTTAACTTTTCATAATTTAATCGAACAATAGAATGTATACCCATATAAATAACTATCCCCAATATTTAAAAATTATTTGTATGGGCTATTTTTTTTTATTTAATTACTTTTAAAATTAATTTAGATCTACTGGCTATCCCATGACCACTGGGAGTCCTCACATAAGACTACAGTTTAACTTTCTCTAGTTCAATTTCTGTCTCATAATTTAGAATCTCTTAATAATCCTTAGTTAAGTTATTAACTAAAGTGATACTATATTTCATTCCTTTCTGAACATCTAGTTTACCTTAATGTAATTTCTTTAGAATCAATGAAAAGTCGCTATAGCCTTGTTTATATCTTTTCTAGCAGCAAGTTTTAGTTTTACCAAATTAAATAAACATTCAAAATGATGACAGAGGCCATTGCCCACCCCTTCAGAATGGCGCTCGCCTATTTCTCAGAACCAACTGACCTATGTTCAACTACTGTTCACATGGAACCTTCTCCACTTCAGCCTTCAAAGCTCTCATTTGAATATTTGCTACTACCACGAAGATCTGCACCCGCAGAGGCTGCACCCGGGCCCTCACCCTGGGCTTCAATGTCACCACGGCAGCCCTCCTACTCATTATGGGGTAGCCCTATCCACTCCCAGCACCGGCAACAGCCAGATATGAACCTGATGCTCCAGCGCCATCCATTTTCAGGGCTAGTTGATTCGGCAGGTGAGTTGCTACACACTCCTTAGCAGATTCTGACGTCCATGGTCATCACCCTGCTGTCTATATCAACCAACACCTTTTCTGGGATCAGATGAGTGTCAGCATCAGGTGCCTTAACCCGGCTTTCGGTTCATCCTGCAGCACCAGTTCTGCTTACCAAAAGGGCCACAATGGGCGCTCACATTCCATGCCCTGCTCCAAGCCAGTGAGTTGGGCTTCTTACCCATTTAAAGTTTGAGAATACGTTTAGATCATTTCATCCCCAAGACCTCTACTCATTCTCTTTACCAGATAAAACTGCATCCCCTGAGCACCAGCTATCCTGAGAGAAACTTTAGAGGGAACCAGCTACTAGATCAGTAGTTCTGAAACTTTGCAAGTTGCAGGACCCCTTTTATAAAGGAAATATTTTGGTGGACCCCTAAAGGCGGCGGTACACATACATTATGTTTGGGTCAATCTCCCCAACCCCCTGCAATCAGCCCCCCCACTGCCATTTCAGAGTCCCATTACTTGGCTATTTCTCCCCAGTTGCCATAAACACTGTTTAAAATTCCCAGTATGCATACTGTTTTCTGCTTTACTTCTACAATGATTACAGATATTTGGATTTAATTTAAAACTTGTATTTCAAATTTTATAGCACAATCCCTGATAAACATTTGCTAAAGCTAAACAAAGCCATACAGTCTCATAATGAAAACAGACTTAGCATTAAAACCCGTCTGCCTTTGAAACTCACATTCACTGAAACAACACTGAAACCCACATTCAAAGAAAATGCATCTGGCTAGTGGGGGATTAAGTTTAACTTTGGGGTGTTTTCAAAGCATAGGTCCCTTGCAAATATTTTTTCAGACCATGCAAAAATTCTTTGATTCAGCTTCCTAATTGTATAATTAAATTTTAATACACAATAATTAAGTTATATCCCTTGTATAATACAACACAACTTGGTAGTATGTGTTTTAAATGTATAGTTCTGCACATTTGTCCAGTAAGCAATGAAACAAAACATATGAAACAATAATGACAAAACTTCCCAATTCAGAACATTTCAACCATAAAAGGCCAGTCAGACATCTGTCATTACAATCCACCAATATTAGTCAATATGCACAATCTCTGCAGAAGTAAAAGTCATCTGAATAATTCCTCCTTAAAGAGCTCTGTAACTAATGAAAAGGTTGCTGCTAACTTTATTTCAGTGTTTCATCCACAAAGTCAGTGCCTGCTGTCCTTGAAGAATAAATTGCCTACTTATGCTACATTAAAAAATGGTAAGCTGGTAGGGATGGCACCTTTTCAAATGCCCAAAGTGGGACATTTTTTGTAGAAACGTCAGATTTTGTAGGGCAAAACATACCACAGCCAGTACAAAGGACAGAACTTCACTTTTTTGCCAGAATAAAAGCTTATTCTTGTAGCATTTGAGTTGCTTATTATGTTTCTTATAACATTTAGGTATTTCAGATAGAAAATAACTGTTTTATGCAACTATTAAAGAAAATATGAGTAATTTTTGTCCTAAAATCTCAGGACATTTGCCATTTTTTCAAATTTTTTGCAGGACACAACTGCCCAAAGAAAGACTGTCCCTCGCAAAGTGGGGCAGGTGGTAACCCTTTAAGCTGGTAATATTGCACGGATGACAAACTGAAAACAGGTTCATAGTTACTAGGCATCTCATCCAAAGGAGGATGTATTCAGGACTTCAGTACTCCAATCCCTAAAAATGCAATACACTATCAGAAATCCCTCAATATGCTGTGGGTGTAGAACCCACAGCCTTCTGCATTAAAATGCAAGTATGTTACCTGTTGTGCTACTAACACAGCTAAAAAAAAAAAAAGTAGCTGTACATTGTAAACAGACTTAGCATGAGCAACAGTAAACTTCTCTTCCCTTGAAGCTCACAATTACATGAAAATGCACTTGAAACTAAATTCCTTGAAAACTGCACCTGTCATAAGGGGGGGATAGAGGGCCAAAACTAAGGACACATTTTAATTATTGCTCTTATAAATGCAGAAAGTTAATAGAAAAACACGTTTTGTGTTAGTACAAATTTATTAGAAACAGACTGAAAATATGAGGCAAAAATCTGGACATTCTGCAAAAACATGGACAGCTGATGGGTATACTGCCTGCCTCTTACACACACCTCTTTCCCTCTTACACACACACACACACACACACAGACACGCACACAAATACACACACACACACACACACACACACACACACACACACACACACACACACACACACACACACACGCCTTCCTCCCTCCCTCTTACACACACAATTACCTGCCTCCCTCCCTCTTACACACACACACACACACACACACACACACACACACACACACACACACACACACACACACACACACAATACCTCAGTCCAAGAAATATGGACAAAGCCTGTCATAATGGGGGGAACAAAGGTCCAAAACTAAGGATACAGTTTAAATATTGTTCTTATAAACTTGGAAAGTTGATAAAACAAGTTTTGTATTAGTACAAATTTTCTGAAACATGAAATTCAAAGCTCAAATGTCTGACAATATTATCTGACTTTAGTTCTCAATGATATGCCAGGGATTTGCCAGAATAACACTATTTTATGAGGGACAGACCAAATAAGGCAAAAATCTGGACATTCTGTGAAAATCTGAACAATTGACAGCTTAAACCACAAAACGTAAAGGGGAATGCAATATTAAAACTTAAATATTAAACATAATCCAACTTCTCTTTTCTTGTGTTTACAAATGTACCACGTCAATCTGCCTAACTAAAATCATGTGCACACTTCTCAGCTACACTCAGGCTTCTTATTCAAGCCTTGATTAAAAAAAAAATACCTTTAAGTTCTGTCAACAAGATTGACTGGATCAATCGTCAGCTCTGCATACCCATACCTATATATAGACAGCAGCCAACATAAATCTATAAATCCAGGACCTGCCTTACTTGGAGGGAAGAGAACAGTTGTTTAAATTTCCCTCCATGTTCTAACTGCTGGCAGAAAACACAGGGCAAGGGAGCAGCTGCTCAGCCTCAGTTGCAAACACAGAAATTGTTCCTTCTTCTGCACTAAAAACTAAGGGCAATTAGCTGCTTATCTGCAAACATGGATATTGAGCTGCTCAGATGCAAACAGGGACATTTCTTTCTTCTCTCTCTTTTTTTTTTTTTAAATAAATTTTGGATGAGTGGCTCAACTTTTCTTTCTGCATTTACAGGGTCAGGTAGTGGATGATGCCCAAAATCCAGATGGCTGCAAGTGAGATCGCATACCCCTAGATTTTATTGTACGGACCCCTAGGGGTCCAGGAGCCCCAGTTTTGGAAAGACTGTACTAGATGGTTCGATTAGTCTTTTGCCTCTATACCCAGGTCAGATGACTGATTTGCACGTTAGGACCACTACAGACCTCCACCAGAGTTTCCTCTGGCTTCCCCCTGCCCGGGCATAGTTCACCATCTTTGTGGTGTCATTTGCAACCAATTTTTATTAAAACATGTATATTCATTAAGTTGTTTTAGTTAACCAATCACCAGAATTGGCCTGCTCTGTCACATATGCAGGTATTCTTGTAAATAATGTAAACTTACCATTTTCCAGTTTTATATCAAATCCTATAACACTGTAATGGTTAATGTACTAATCCACAATAGCAGATTCTCAACCTCATTTAACCAGGACTCGATTCACTGACAATGATGACATTTCCATTGGAAAAAAATTGTACAACCATGCAGGTACTATGTGCCATTTTGGGTGTTTGTCCCTTCCCCTTGTAGTATGACTATAGAGTTGATTATATTGGGGGTGTGGGGTTGTGGGGTGGGTGAGGGTACTTGCTCTCTACAAAAAACACCAGAATCAGTGTTTTTGGGAGGTTATTTTTGGCAGGTTGTCTTTTGGAAAGTAGAGGCTTGAGGGAATCTCATTCATTTATTCATAGTGACAATGAATAGTTTAGTAGTTTTCACCTTTTCTATCTGACCCTTTAAATCATTTGAAATATATAACCTACCTATTCTTCTTTGCATTCCAAATGCATGTGCACAGTGTATAAAAATAAGGAATCAGCATCAGAATGGTCCTTTATATCTTTCAGATCTATTTTTTTGTCCATTCTTTCAATGCTTCAGCTCCTGCAGAAAGTCTAGATTCCTTCTTAACACTTGCATCATCTTTGCACATAATACAATTAAACCCCCCACCCCCCAAAAGATTAAGCTTCTTTTTAAATTACTTAATTGAATTTCTGAATATTCTTTGGCTAATTTAACTTTAGTTATTGGAAACCAGTACATGTTTTCTATAGTAAATATTTTAATATGATACTGTATAATGAATATTGAAAACCTTCCTTAGAATCTCTATAACCAATTAGAATTATTGGCATAATATAGTGCTAGTTTCAACAAACCCTACACAGCTCGCTGAAACCGTGTTCATGTTGTGGCATGACGCACACATGATAGTGCACCAAACTGTATTCAGTAAATGACTCTACTCAAAGTGTAGATCTGGGCAAACCAGTTAAATGTTGTGGTATGCTAATTAGTGCATAAGCAGCTGAAATATATGCTAATCAACCAATCCAAGATGGTAGAGCTATTTAGCTATAAAGCAATTGAGTAGACTTATGTAGCTATTTGCCTTGTATTCCAAAACCAATTGGAAGACAGCCAAAGAAACTACATTGTAAAGAAAGAGTGTCAGGGGCTGCTGCTGCTGTTGGACTTGTGTATGTGTAACAGGCTCAAGTCTATGCTGCTGCTGCTGCTGATAGATCATGGGCAAAGAGGAGATAGGTATTCAGACTCTGTTTAACTTTTCATGGTCTGCATGAATTAGAAATAGCAGAGTGCTACAGGGTGTGCAGAAACACACTCCAAGAACTCTGCAACCTCTGTCATCCTCACCTGAGTCCATGGGCAAACCAAGGAGAACAAATACATGTGGAGACCAAGGTATATGTAGCACTTGGAATTTTAGCTACAGGAACCTTTCAGGGACCCTCAGGGGACATTTTGTGGGTGTCATAGGTATCAGCATCCAGAATTCTACACCAGTTCCTAAATGCTGTGCTGTAGTATGCCAGTGACTACACACACACACACACACACACACACACACACACACACACACACACACATATATATATATATATATATATATATATATAGACACACACACCCACATATATATATATATATATATATATATATATATACACACACATATATATATATATATATATATATATATATATATATATATATATATTCCCCATACCCCCAATAGAACTAGAACTATGCAGGAATTCTACCCCGAAATACTCTTGCCTGAATTTGAGGGTCTGAGAGACTGCACCTACATTGAGATCAAATCACCATCTGGGGAACAGGGAAGGGTCTTCATCAACAGAGAGGGGTTCTACTCCATTAACTGCCAGGTCATGTGTAATGCTAGGGAAATCATCCTGAATGTGTGTATGCTGGAAAATCCAGCAGTTGCCAAGGCTCCCATATCTGGCTCATCTCACAGCTCTGCCAGAGGTTTCCTGTGGGTGATTTCCCACAAGGCCATTTACTGGGGAATGCAGGGTATGCAATGGAACCATGGCTGGTGATGTCCATCAGAAATGCACACATTCTCATGGAGGAATGCTACAATAAAGCACATGGTCAAGCAAGAAACATTATAGACCATGTGTGTGGGCTGTGAAGTCAAGGTTTCAGTGCCTGAATATATCAGGGAATGACCCTGATGCGCAGTCCCAGTACTTGTGCTGAAATGATTACAGTCTGTAAAAAATCTTCTTCAAAGAAAGAGCAGTCACATTCTTCTTTGTCTCAAAACACTCTCTTCACCTTGAAGTTCCCTAGTTGCACAGTTACCTTTTTTATTGTGTAGATTCAGCTGTCTGAGCACTTTGAAGATGCACATGAGGTGTAAACTCATTAGAATTGCTGAATACCAAACTTGATTTTGTGTAGTAAATGTAAATATAGTATAGCTTCTATACCATTGCTAGGTGCTAAGGACTTGCAGCTGTGAATGATAAGTCTGACTGAAGCAAAACACAGTAATTCAGACACCCTTCCCTGAAGTGGGTGTCAGTGAGGATACACTTACAAGGTATGGAAGTTACTGCTGTGAGTTTTTAAACAAAACCAAACACTTCACATGCTATTTCTTTGGCATAATAGCACAATTTCCTGTGTTTGCTGAAAACTGTTGTTCACTGTCATGTATTTGTATCACACCTTGAGAGGAAAAATTATTCTTGTCTAATAGTAAAGCAGAGATAAGGGATGAATTCTCAGGATACAAAGAGAAGACAGAGCCGCAGTTATGTAAATATATTCATATTGTGTGACCAAAACATGTGCAATTAACTGAGAATGTCCAACTGCATAAATTGTTTAGTACTGGATATGAAATGTGAATTGCTTGTATGAACATTATTTGATTGCTTTTGCAAAGCTTTTTCTTTGGCAAAGAGAGAAAACACTACAGCTTTGTTGTATAAATGCAATAGTGTGATGTCTAAAATCCAGGGATATGTAGTTGTTTAACCTTTGTTTCCCTCTTTTATTTTTTTATTTTTTTATTTTATTCTTTCTCTTTACTATGAGCGCGGCATGTAGCATATTTCAAACAGTTCACAGCCTAAGGTAAAAAGTTAAAAATATAGTTTGGTGCACCTTCCTCTGCACAAACGGGCTCAGCGGTGATACATGGCTGTTAGTACTCTGGACAGTACTGAATGGAGAAAATACACTTGCTAACAAGCTCTCCTTGTGATGACAGGTATAAGTGCAGTGAGTTTATGGTCAGAGTGCAAATGAGTCAGGGTTCAAATCCACCAAATTCTGCATTTTAGTAAGGCTGCCACACTGTCATTGCTCCCAAATCTTTAATTATAAAGGTAAGACTACATACCAGTAACTATGTGTAGTAGGTTGATTGACAGAAATGTATCATTATTGCTTGCATACACATACTTTTATAAATTATCATAGCTCATTAATGACTGACATATGAATCCCAATTGATTATACATGTAACTGGTTTAGCATGTAATTGATGATAATATAATAAAAAATGCAGTTGTATATCTCTGATGGACACAATAGTTTATTAACAGTCATCTATACCCCTCCCATTTAACAATTATAACTATAAAACTGAATGTATTGTGAGGCATGTATCATAACTCCAGGCTCTATTACTAAAGTCATGCAAGTATATCTATTTCCAATATATTGCCAGACATTAGTCCTGCATCACAGCTGAGAATGGATGAGCCAGGACCTTTTAATGTTGCACACATACAGGCCTAATTGAATCATAGCACCAGTCACTTTCCAAGCTGTAAGTCTTAAATGACCATGGTTGATAAGTACTTCTTTTGTAGCACTGCAGAATAATCACCTCTCTATAAATTTGTGCATTCCTCTTTGCAAAGGTTTGAATCCCACCTTGTACAAATTGCTTTTAACATGATGTAAGACCCAACAAAATATGTCATGAGTCATCCCATTGATAACTTCAAAGTCAAGGCTTTAAAGCCAAGCCATTGAGCATTTCAGTGTTGACCATCGAACAAATTGCGACCAGTTACTGCATCACACATGCCAAAGATCACTGCCAAATTTCATATCACCATTATTGTTTCATAAACTCCCTTCTTCTTTGGCAATGTCTCTCTTTGCTTACCATTGCACAAATGCTGTTGACATGGCTGTGCATGTTTGTGCACTGGCTGTAAAACATGGCAGGAAACCATTGTTACTGTTGTTGGAGGACCTCTGCAGACATGGCAGGCAATGGGGATGATGGTGCCAAATTCATGGCTCAGAGGCGGGGTGTGGCGGAGTTCAAAATCTGTGTTGCAATCCTTGTCAAGTGTTACAGCTGGAGGCTGCTGCAGGGGGACTATACTGGGTTTTAGTACAAGGCTGAGGCTTGGAACAGCCTAGCCAAGGCTATCTCCAATGCAACAATTATACCATGCACTGGGGAGCAGTGTAGGCACCACCCCAATGACCTTAAGAGGCACAAGCAGGCACAACTTGACCAGTGGCTGGATGAGTTTAGAACTGCTAACACCCCCCCCCCCCCCCCAGTTGTATAAGTAGACAGATCAAGCAACTTAAAAGATATGGAATGGTGTATCTAGTCAAGACTAGTAAGTATAATGCTATCATGTCTCTTCTTCTCGCATTCTGTATTTTACAGCTGCAGAGGAAATCACGTCAAACAGGAGGACAAATGCTAAGATACTGGCGAGACTCAGAGAGACAAGGGATAGGTCTGCAGCACAAC
This sequence comes from Protopterus annectens, assembly GCF_019279795.1. Classification (NCBI taxonomy): domain Eukaryota; kingdom Metazoa; phylum Chordata; order Ceratodontiformes; family Protopteridae; genus Protopterus; species Protopterus annectens. The sequence continues at coordinate 1,300,943,875 of NC_056735.1, forward strand.
TGACCCTGATTGCAGTAATTATTGTGATTTCATAGATTGGTAGCAGCTTCAGCAAGCATACAATAACTGTAAAAGCAGGCATGCATGCTTTCTGCTGTAACTATTGGTAATTGTATTAGGCAAGTGTAGTAGTGTGTTCAGATAATGTGGGTTCAATACTTACAACTAACCTATAGATTCACATTCAGCAAGTATTATTTGTAACCATTGAAATGCAGCAATATTGGCATTAATGCCATGTTAACTTACTGTGTAGAAACTTTGAAATCATATATGGAATATGTGCATATTCCATGGATTACTTACAACAATTCATAAGCATTTTGGAAGTGTGAAAGCTCTATAGCTAGGATAATAATAAATTACTTTTTATTGTAATAAAGAATGAATGTGACATATCATGATTCTAATCATCTCTTTTCATTGTTGTCTCACCTCAGCCATTATATCTCTTTTTTTCTTTCATTTTTTGGTTACCTGAGATGTCATACCTTTCTGACAACAAAATAAATGCATTTCAGGCCAGGGAGGTGGGCCAGCTGTTGCAGCTCAGCCTGCCAACTCTTCACCGGCTGCTGCACCAACACCCATCCTCTCTGGGACACAACCTGGCAGTACTGTCGCCACAACCCCTGCCCTACTATCCTCATCAGGTAGCAGTGCCCCAGCATGGCTGGTACAGTTATATCATCCAAGAGTACTAGTGGAGGTGATGATTATGTTATGAGCCAGGAGCTCTCTGGGATAGTTCAAGATCTGATAGAGAGTGGCCTTTGTACCTGCATCAACTGAGTGGAGAAGGTGCTCCTAAAAATCGAAAAAAGACTCTCATGTCAAGCAGTCACACAGGCAACTTAGGAAGTGGACAATGATAACAGTTGTGAGGAAGATGACTAGATTATTTCTGCTCCCACACTTGATGGACATGTGCCTCTGATGTCACCTACCTATCCCCAACCATAGGGTCCTCCAACCTTTTTGTGACCATCACCATCCCTGTGTCTGTCTTGTATGTCCTGTTGGTCTGCACCTGCTTCCTCACCCTACTGTACTGGACCCTCACATTCCTAGTTCCCTTCCCCACCATTCCTCTCTTTTTGAAACAAAAAAGAAATGGGCACCTGCCCCCCCCCCCAAAAAAAAAAAAAAAACGTTCCCATACATAGCTCTCCACTTTGCATATGTGTCTTCTTGACACACTTGATTTGTACAATTGGCTATACAACATCATTGCTTTGTTATTACCCATCCATGTTGTGGTGACAATACAAGGTCATCAAATTTTGTCTACCTGTGCACATTACTGTGGTGAAGAAGTGGATATGTATGGCTGTCTCCCAATCTCCTCCTGCAAATGCCTGTATTGCTTCCCCTTTGTTCTTCCCTCTGCTTGCCTCCCCACCACTTTCCTATCACCCCCATTTTCACATGTTTAATGTGGTCAACAAATAGAATCACACACAACAAACATGGCCTAAACAGCTCATAAAAAGCCTTCATTTTTTGTGCTGTATATTTACACAGAGTTTGGCGTCATGCATGAATGCTAAGTTGGGGTGAATGGCTGTCCATGTCCTATGGCAAAACCTGGTGAATGTTGGCCATCGGCTGCACTAGTCTGGTTATCTCCACATAATACTGTTTAAACTCACTGCACTGCAGGTATACAGAGTTAAAGCACAGTAAAGGCATTACTTTGAAACAGTTACTCTGACAGCTCTTAGACTGTTGGATATTGCAAAGTGCAATGTGTTATGTGGAGTGTTGACATAAATCACTTGACTGAAGATTTTTTTTGACCATAGCATCAAAGGTTCAATTCTAGATGCATTTCTCATCATTTATTAGTGTGATGATATATGTCTATGATATGTTTAATCACCCACATCTTAACACTTGCCATGGTTATGATTTCTCATGGAGATATATTGAATAATGCCACAAAAAAGAGTATTTGAAGTGACATCCATCCCCACAAATATGAGATATTTATCCAA
>NC_056735.1:1300950871-1300998371 GCF_019279795.1 Protopterus annectens
GTGCCATTAACTGTCCTGCATGAACCACATTCACCTCTGTTGTAATGTGTCAATATATGTTGTCAGGGCCCTTACCCACACATTTCCACTGAAAAACATATAGATATATGATGTACAACTGATGTAATGACATGAAATAGGTAGAGTTGCACCACTGTGTTAACAGTTACACTGTGTTGCAGGTGATGTACAGCTTGAAGTCCAACTGTAGCATAGGTACAGCTATAGTGTGAATGTACTATATCATGGACATACCACTATATCACATCAGTATTGCCACTTGACAGTTTGCATGATCACATGTAGATATATGTTAGGATTACCAGGCAGTATAACATTTTCACTTGCAATTTCATGGGGGCAGTGATTGTGTGGCACATGTGTTAATGTTTGACATGTACTTATAGAGGGTGTTCCATTTATTGTCTGGTATGTGTACAGTATTAAAGTGATAGCGTCCTCGATCAATGACACTTGACTTTGCACTGCTGTAATTTCTGTGCACATGGGCATAGTTGATGCATTGCCATCAGTCTCACATACTGCTGTACCATTCATTATCATGGATCACCTCTTAATTCACACATCAATTGCAGATGCTTCAGACAATATCCATTGCTATTACATGTGGCAGATGATTGCAATACCTAGCTGTGTGTAGGGAATCCACTCATAATAGTGTGCTGTTTGTATGTGTTGTTATCTGTATGGCTGATACCTAAGTCAAGCAGGGATGCTTTAGTCAAGTGAATCACATTTGGCAATTTCAGCTCCCACATCTGGTAGGCCATACAGAGCTATTCTCTGGGATCAAAGTCAAAGTAAACATTATTGTCATTTAGACCCACACCTCAGTGCAGGCTAAATGAAATTCCATTGCTTCGAGCTCTATGTGCAGACAGTACATATAAATATAACAGATATAAATAAAAAAAAAATCTGTAACATTTGATGCATACCCATTAGGATTTAACAGTGCAGACTTCCCTTCAAGGTGTTCTGCTAGATGCATATGTGATATGTCTTTCTGTGTTGCACTCAGTAAATACACATATCAATGACAACACTGATGGTATGGGCTTGATTCTTACAGGAGGAGATTGTGGCTTATGTGTCATGCAGACCTCTCAGCTCACCAGGATTGCCCCTGAATTCATCTCCAGGTTTAACACTGTCTTCCTTAACCCCTCAAAAAAGTGGTCACTTTTGGAGAAGATGTGGTGTATTTCCCTTGTAAAATACTGACAATCATTACAGTTGCAAACATCTGTTACTGCAGAACATGTATAATAAGTTACAATCACATGTTCTGTCAATGATGCAGGTTAATGGTTGTTGTATTTAAAAAGTGTCCTTGATTGTGGCTGTTTCTTTCTACATTTGTCCAGGAGTCTGTTGCTATGTGTGTCTGATTGCTTGAGAAGTGTGGTGACATGTCAGTCATATTGAAGCAAGTAATTTTGCAGATCTTCAGGGTATGCACATACCCCTTATTGTATATTGTGTCATTGCTAAGTGTCCTTTCCAATTAGCATGTCAGTGATGTTTATAGCACAAGTATTCACCTCCATTGACATGTAACCTTGTGTGACCTTCACAGATATAATATAATGTGTTGTTAAATCCTAATATACTTGCTCAAGAGGGTAAACAGCAGTACATACTCTGCTATCTACACATGTGCATAATGTTATGCTACTGACTTGTCCTGGAGGTGTACATACATTGACATATCCTATCTTGGGGGCATTGCCATATTTACCTTATCCTCTTCATCTTTATTCATTCCTATTATTCATGTCTGTGCACATTTCCATCAGCACACCTTCCTTGCCCAGGGTACCTTGTAGTTGCCCTTGTCGTTTAACCTCTCCCTCCATTATTTAATTCTGCAAATAATTGTTTTAATGTACATTGTACCCAGTACACTTTTCCTTAATGTTTTGTTACAGGTGTTATTGCAGTATTTTCTACCCTGGTAGTAATTGTGACTGTCCACATCATCTCGCAGAGAGGTCTGCCCATAGGCAGACTTGAAGGCTTTTTCTCTCTGTGCTTGTGATACTCTGCCTGGTTTCCTGGCTGGCAAAATAAATAAAACTGGAAGGGTTATTCTAGGGGTAGAGCAAAGGTTCTGCCTGAAGATTCATAGTTTCTTGCACTGGATAACCTAGTGGGGGCCTGGAGGGGACAGAGCCCAAAGGATAACACAATAACATTTTTTATGGAGCTGGAAGGAAGGCTTAGCTAAGGTTTGCAGGTGTGACTTGTCTTTTACAGCCTGGTTGCAAGAAGGGCTGTATGAGACTGAGCCTGACTGACATAGATATGGTGGTATTACCTTTATGCAACTAACTGCGAAAAGCCATGAGCTAAGTTTTCATTTCATCCCTTCATGTACATTTGTGTTTATTTTGCATATCTCCAGTGTGTTTCTAAAAGTTCACTGCATATACATACATATATTTATATATAGAAAAGAAAATTGCCCCAGATGCCTCAAGCTTGTGTAACGCAACACAAATCCAAACAAAAATACAAGAAAAAGTGGAGTCACTGAATCCTTTGCATGAACCTTTAATACCACAGGTTAAGCGCTTTCAGCAAAAAACTTTGGCCTTCTTCAGAACAAACAACTCAATGAATGCAACTCTCTTATATAAAATGGTTAGAAATCTTAAACAATCACATCTCAATTCCAATTAGTAAATTACAAAAAACATTTACCTAAAGCCGTTCACTTAAAAAAATTCACATAAACAATTCAAATAAAAAAAGGGGGGCAACCACATAACAACATATTGTTCAAATAAAATGTTAACATAAAACATTTAAAACATGTAAAATGTACATTCTATTTGCATTTGTTGTAATATGCTTTTCTTTTTAGGACTGCTTTGTAATGAACTCCATTGTTCATACCTGGTGCCCTGCATGCATCCAACAAAATCTGCAATTTAAATTCCCTATAATCAAGTTCCCCATCTCTGTCTCCATTAAAATCCTGGGGAACATGATCAATAACCCCAAAGCAAAATTTAACTCTGTTCTTGTCACCTGCATATGTAAGGGTGTGCTTCTAAAGGGCATTATCCAAGTTATTCTTTCTGATGGCATAATAATGTTTGTATATTCTGTTTTTAATTGCCTGTTAGTCTTTTCACTATAGAAAGAAGAGCAGACCGAACATTTAGCCATGTACACCACGTAAGTGGATTTACAAATGAAGTTGCCAGGAACCTTCCATTCTCTTCTTTGGTTGCAAACTTCAAAATATGCCCCTTCTGAAATGTATTTGCAAAAATTGCAACGTTTACACTTAAAAATACCTCCACTTTTACTAACCCCCTTATTGTGTCCACTTTCCAACATTTCCTTGAAATTCTTAGCTCACAAACATCACTTCACAGTGAAAACCACAAGTAAACCTGAATTTACATGGATGGTGCCACCTCTATGAATCCCAATTCAGGGGCTTTACCTCATGCCATTTTGACTTTTATATATATATATATATATATATATATATATATATATATATATATATATATGTATAGTAAGCTCAATGATACAAAACTGCAATGAAATCCCCCATATAATACAAAAGTCATCCCGTCATACAAAAACTGAGACTTTGAGAGCAGCAGCAGTTGACAAACATTTATTTTTTTGTTGATCTAATTAGTCCTACTAAGCCAATAGCCTCTATTCAGGGGAGTCATGAGGTGGTATTCATACTGTTTGGGGAAATTTGACCAGGGTGCAGGGAACTTTCACTACCCTTTTTGATAAGTGCCGTGGGATTTTTTACATCCATCTGAGCTACCATAAACTGATGGAACCTCAGTTTAACTTCATATCCAATGGGCAGCACACTCAGAAGAGCAGCACCCCTGTTATGCTGTACTGCAGTGTCAGTACTGGAAAATTAATCTAATTACCTGTGCAAGCCTTTTGTACCAAAAATAAGTGGTGCTACGGCTTTCCTTCATCTCTGCCTTTTATACACCACTAGATAGGCATTTAGCTTCTCATTCTTCTAACACAGTCATTTTCCTGGGCAAGTTTTGTGCAAATGTAAAGAAACAAGATCCTTCTAAAGGTACACTCACCATTTGCACACACCATGTCACAACTATTCCCCAACACAAAACCATCAGTTCTGGAGTTATATATTTGGGTTGAAGACATTGACGGCCCATCAGCATTTCTATTAGTGACGCTAGGTCTACGGTTGACAATATACTGGAAAGACTGCAGTGAAGGTGCTTGCAGCACAGCTTCGTCATCCTGCTGTTTACATAACCATTATAATGGGCCATGATCTGTCTCTAGATTAAAGCATCTGCCTAGCAGTTAGTATATAACAGAGCAAAAGGTCTACTTCACAGCCAAGCATTTTCTTTTGATGGCTGAGTATTTTTCCTCCACAGAACTAGACTTTTAACTAATATAACCTACACAGGATGCTTCTTACCTAAAGAATCCTGTGATAATACAGCTCCTAAACCTACATGTGATGCATCTGTATACAAAGACAATTCCTTAGTAAAATGAGGAATCACTGACACTGTTGCAGATTGAGTAGCCTTTTCATTTGAACCCGTGCTCTATATGCCTGGAGAGACTATTGCACTGTGATAGGAACTTTTCAGGGGGTAAAGTTCACAGTATGCAGCCAGCATTGCGTACATCCTTTATAGTGTGATCACAGAGCAGTCTAGCTAGCAATGATTCCCCTTACCTTTATCTTTACCTATCCTGTTGTCCAATCTCAAGGTTGGGTTATTTAAAGATGATGAGTTCTGAGGGCCCATATGGGTGGAGGGTCTTCCCCTGCAAAAACAATTTCTATTTCTATCTTATTATTGTTCTACCTGATATAACTATTTTATGAGCAGGAATCTGAGTAAAGGGATTCTGATAAAAAGTGTTTATAGATAGAGACAGAAAGTGAGAGAGAGAGAGAGAAAGAGACACACACACACACACACACACACACACACACACACACACACACACACACACACACACACACACATGCACACACACACACACACACACACACACACACACGTCTTAGCCATATGCTTAAACTTTGATTTGAAAAATTTCTAAGTCTAAGAGATTCCATGAATTCTTGACAACCCACTCCATCACCAAAAGCGCACTTCATGAGCTCTTCACCGCTGTGTTCGAGGAGCGGTAATTCATTTTACTATTACAAATGAGTAACCAAACATATTTAGGAGCAGCCAGGGTGGAGGAGACATTGTGTATTAATTACTCCAAGGGTGGGCAGCATGGTAAGTAATGGCACCTAATTTATAAAGTACATGTTCTGTATTGTGTAACAAGTGTAGTATTTTTCTTGAAGCTTTCATATGCTGCCCTTAAGGAATATTGTGTTTATGTCCTAGGGTGTGAAATGGGTAAGTCTGGTGCCAGAAAGAACATGATTGATTCTGCTTTTTAGCTACAGTGTCCAAAGTTACAATGGTAATAAAGAACATGATATTTAAAATCAGAGTTAATATGTCTTTGAGTAGCAAAACTAAACATCTGTGACCCTTGTCCATGACAAAGAAGGAACTGTGACATACTAAGCATTTAATATGTCTGATAATAACACCATCCTAAAGACTAATACTGATGGCTAAAGAGGAATGAAATGCTGCAACAAGACTGTTTTTCTGCCTGAAGCCATACTCTTCTTAGTTCACATTCTAGAAATTTCTGCTGCATGCAATGACAGGTGGCTAACATCAGATTGTCGTGCTGAGTAGCTGTTGTTCATGCATAATTAGATTGCGCTGCTGTAGGCTAGCCTTCAATTATGCACTTCTCTACAGACCACTGGGAATAATCACAGCATTCTCAGAAGAAACCTTAAGAGTCCCTCAAGGGTAATTTGTACTGTAGCAATATGCAGGCAATGCCCTAACCTAGCCTTGTATTATGCAACCACAATAACATACACGACAGTCACATCGGCCTGTAAATATCTTTTATTTCTTAGTAACATAACTTTGTCATTTTCTTATCCATGCTTCATCTTTGTTCTGGGCTACATAGAACTAGCAACATTTTCTAAGTAAGAAAACGAGAGTTTAACTTGTCAAAATAGTTAGTTTTGAGCTGTTCCCTAAAAACACAAGCATTTGATGCACTGATAATTAACATAAAAACAACATATGTGCTTTCAGATATCACAGGCATATATGCATATGATGTGAATAGATGCAAAATTCTAGTTTGTAAGGGTAAAGTCTCTGCACAATAAGTCTTATTTATTTATTTGACATTTGTTGACCGGAAAAAGTCCATCTGGGCAAAAACCCATTTTCAGCGGAGGCTTGGGAGAAAATCTCTAAATATATATATATATATATATAAAAATAGATAAGTATACAGTGAAGAAGTTAGCAGCATCAGTTAGTCGGGTAATTAATAATATAAAACAAGAATTTACAAGTACAATTAAGTTTTAACATCAATAGGATTGATTAAAACAAGAGTAGTTGGACTGTAAATTGAGCACAGGCAAGTTAAACTGCAAATCGACTTATAGCTACAGATATTTAGGTGAAAGTATGATATAGAAGAGAAAGAACAGATTAGGTACAGTATAAAAGGAAAATATATGAGGTAAAATGATAGTATTTATAAGTGAGTAATGAGAAAAGGAGATGCAGAGAAGAAGATGAAGTTTTTTGAATAGTAGTGTTAGTGAGGTAGTGAATAAAGAAAGTGGGAAGAAGAAGACTAGACAGAGTAGTAACAGGAGGCAGTAGGGCAGTATAGTCAGTAGAGGTCAGGAAAAAAAATAGGAGGAGGGATAGTATCCAAGTGGGGCAAGGAAGGAGAGAGGAAGAAATGGTTACTGGCAGAGCAGGCAGGGTTATGAAGTGGATTATGGAGACATTAGGCAGGGTTAAGGCAGGAACTGAGCCAGGTGTTAAGGAGTCTTTCTTTTAGTAGTGTTTTGAAATTGTGACACTTTGGTATGGATCTGATATTTAAGGGCATTCTGCTCCATGCTAAGGGCACTGTACAGCTGTATAGGCTGTAGCCTATAGATTTTTAGGTTTATAGATATTCAAGAATAATTAGTCAAAGCTCTGGAGGGAGCGGTTAGAGATATAATAGGTGATGATAGATGAGATGGATGGGAAGAAAGTAGGTTTATTTAGTATGAATTGTGTAAGGGCTAGTTGACAAAGGAGGAGATAGTGAGGTAGCTCAAGCCAGATTAAGGTTTTTAGAGATAGACAGTGGTGTGAGTTGAAGGGCTGATTGGTGGTAAATTTGACAATTCTGTTATAGCAGAGTTCCATTTTAATAGGAGAGCTCCATTTTGTTTTTTAAGGTGGATTGTATGTTGGTTAGAATGGGAGAGGTATCAAGTAGGGTGAGAAGTAGATAGGCATTAATAAGAGAGAGTCTGGAGTCATTAGTTAGGAATTTTTTAGATCTATAGAGTGAGCCAAGTTTCTGGTGAGTTTTTTAATGCAGTTTTGGATATGCAGATCATAGTTAAGTTGATCGTCGATGATAACACCAAACGGCTTGTGGCACTGCTTCAATCTTGGTATTAACAAGAGGTGTGACAATAAAGGTTGCTTTGTACTGTGATTTAGATTTTCGGTGAAACAGCAGTAGTTTAGTTTTTTGGGAGTTTAGTAGAAATTGGCTGTCTTTAAGCCAGCTTTCAATAGAGTTAAAGGATTGTTGAGTGATGGACTGGAGGTGTGAGAGCTTGGAGTATTGTCATTGGAGTATTGTACAAGTGTGGACTCAGGGCAAGCTGAATGGAGATAGTTTATAAAAGTGTTAAAGAGAATAGGTCCAAGGATGGAGCTTTGAGGTACCCCAGTGTTAACTGTGAGGAATTTGGAATAGGAAGAGAGCCACTTGTCTGATTGCTGTCGATTGGACAGTTAGCTGGAAAATCAGTTGAGAGTAGGGTTAGAGAATCCAATGGCAAACATTTTGGAAAGAAGTTTAGGGTGGGAGACTGTGTCGAAGGCTTTAGAGAGGTCAAGAAAGGGGGATGACACCAAGTTATTATTTTCCCTTGGCTTTTATGATGATATCAGTGAATGAGAGTAAGGCAGCGGTAGTACTATGGTATGGATGAAATCCATGTTGGGTTGGGAAGAGAAGATTTTCATGTAGGAGTTAGTCTAGAAGTTTTTTTATGTATGCATTTTTCAAGTACTTCTGAGGGAGGGAACAGTATAGCTATAAGCCTATACTTTGTAAGCTTAGTAGAGGTTCCATGTTTTTGAAGTGGATTAACATAGAACTGTTTCTAGATGGAAGAGATTGTAAATTCTTGGACTGACCTATTAATCATAATGGCGACTGGGTAGGCTATGGAGTTAGATGCTAGCTTTAGGAATTCATTTGGTAGATTGTCTACTGAGGGGGAACAAGGCTTAAGTTTAGACAACAAAGATTTGATGAATGAAGTAGGGGCAGGCTTTAGAGAGAAAGTAGCATTATTGTGAGGGGGTGAGAGAAGTGGGGTATGATTTGAGTTGTGTTGGTTTTGGGCTAAGGAGACTATGGAGTCTATGAAGTAGGAGTTGAACTTAGTGGTGGTTGCAGAGGAGAGTCATCAGAGCAAGGGTTTGGTATGTTAGGAGAACCAGAGTTAAGAATCTTATTGATGGTTGCCCACATTTTTTGGGACTGTTTTTTTCGGGGGGTAAATTTGTGGATTGAGATAGTAGTTTTTTTGTTATTGTTGACTTGTTTTTTTGTTAAGTTTTGAAGATGCTTGTAAGTTTGTAGTTGGCTGGACAATTGAGATTGTTACCAATTTTTCCATGCATCATCCTTTTTTTGCACTAGGACTCTGGTGGAATGGGATAGCCAAGGTCCATGGATATTTTTCACTCTCCTTTATCTGAGGGGAACTAGGCTACTAAGAATATCTAGGAATATGGAATGGAATTTTAGAACAGCATCATCTTGTGGGAGGCTGAATAGGAAGGACCAGTTTATAGTAGAGATTAAGCTGTTAAATACATTAGGATTAGAGTTGGTGAGACTGCAACATTCTCTATATTTGTGTTGCCTGGTCTGATGGAGGGAAAATCTTTGAACATAAATTGGGAGGTGGTCATTGATAGAATCAGAGAGTGTGTTGGGTTATGGTAAAGACTAGGACTGGATACTAGGATCCAATCAAAGATGCTGCCTGTGTTTGTGGAGTTATTGTAATGGGTATGGAAGGAGATTATATGAGTGTGGTGATGAAGATTAATACTACAAGAAGGGAAGTCGGTGTTTAAGGTATGCCAGTTGATGTTGGCATCACCAAAAATGATAGTTTCATTAGAGATAGAGTTGGTGGTCCAGGAGAGAAACTTTTCAAGAATGGGAATGTTATTCTCTGGTGGGATATATATATACCTATGATACATCACTTTTTATGGCTGTTTAGTTTGCAGTTGGCAATCATAGCTTCATCAGGATGAAGATTGGGGAGGGTAATAGGCAAAGAAGAGAAGGTAAGGTGGTTTGAGTATATTATTTCTATACCACTAATTTTTTGTGTAGTCTGTCAGAGCAGGTAATACTATAGCCATGTGAAAGTATTTCACATTCAGTAATATGGGGTTTAAGCCAGGTTTCTGTAAGAATTACTGTGTCAGGAGACTAGAGAGCAACCCAAGAGTGAAGTTCACAGATTTTGTTAAGTAGACTGCATAGGTTAATAGAGATAATAGTGAGGTTCTTAGTAGATAGAATGGTATGAGTAGATGTGGAGGAAAAGGGGCTAGAATCAAATTTGGGGGAGACATTAGGGCCAGGGTTAAGATAAATATCTCCACATAAGGAGATTTTTTTAATGACATTGGATAGAGAAGGCAGTGAGTATTGAATAGAGTATTGTTTGGACTTTGTTAGGTGATGGTGGTGGATACTGAGGAGATTGTGTTTGTATATGAGATAGGAAGATTAAAAAAATAATGAGGAGGTGTTACTGGGAGGTGTTTATCAGTATTAAAAAGTGGGTGGTTTAGTGTGGGTGGTAAGTTGATAGGTAAAATGTTTACCGGATAGGAGGTTAGTAGGGAGAATAGAAGAAGAAAGGGAGCAGAGATATAGAATTCATGCATCTTATGTATGATAATCATTTCCTTATGTTATTTAAAAGAACAGAAAAGGCAAGTGGATGTAGAGGAACAGAAAGATGTACAAGTAGACCCCAGTGGTATGAAGAATACAGGTTTGCACATCAATTATTTTAGGGGAGACAGAGAGTTCAGGTACTATCTAGAATGGTAAGGCAGGGTAGAGTATCAAGAGAGAGCCAATTTAACCAGAATGGTTCATCCCAGACCTAATACCTCTGCCAGACCTGTCTGATGGCTCTATTACCCTTACCCAGTCAGCCCAGTCATTCCATCATGGGCAAGCACTAGGCATCCCTAAGTCCTTCATGTGAGCTATTCATTCATGCCTGAAGAGCCGTATCATCCTATCCATCCCCCCCTTTTGAGACTTGGGTAGTAGGGAGCAGACCATCTTTCAGGTCCAAAGGTGTGAGCTTCCCTTCCCTTGTTGCTTCTAAGACCTGAAGGTGCTACTTTGCATTCCACTATGTACAATCATTGTAGGAAGACTGCCTTGACATGCAGATTTTCCCAAGCAATATGGTTATACAGAAGCAGCATCTTCTCATCAAGCCCACATGACACGGATGCAAAACCTAGTGCTCCCTCTAAATGTCCAATAACCACAAGACATACCATGTGCCCATGCAGCAAAAATCAAGTAACAACCAAATAAATCAGAAATGCTCACGTAGTGTTCTCCCAGTCTTGGTAAATCACTCAGTTGATGTTAAGGAAACAAACAACCAACAAGGAGCATATTAAAACAAAAATAACTGTTTTAATTAGTTCAAGAAACATATTTTTCAAACAAAACAGTTAAAAGTTAAGTGCTTTTTGTCCTTATTGGTAGGACTTAATCAGAATTAGTTAACCATTGCATAATACAATTGTTATATAACATTGTTCAGTTATCATATGACTTTAAGGAACCATTCAAAATACAGTTGCCATGGAAAACTGGTTAGAAGTATGGGATGTAATGTGATCTCAATAGTTATTCAGTTGCATAACATAGATATCAGTACCCTCCACTCACATAAGTAGTAAGTAAAATAAATATGTAAAAAAAATTGTATGTTAGTCATACAATAATGACTCCTCATACTGAGTCTTATAGCAATCTTAAAAAAAATCTTATATAAAACTAAAGAAACAACTTTAAAAAAAGTTGTAAAAAGCTCATAAGAAAACTTATAAAAACTCATAAAAAATTGTGAAGGACTTCTAAAAAATGTATGGATCCTGAGCATATCTCAACAATCCTATCTTCCTTTGTGATTTACTTTGGAGTTGACTGGTAAGAGACATTTTATTTGAATTTATATTGTATTTGTTATCACTGTTTTTCACTGTTTGTAGGTAGGAAGGGACTGCTTGTTAACAAGATTTACTTTGATTCATATATTGTTGTTTTACCTTTAATTTCACTGTTGGTTGTTAGAAAGGCATCACAACTATTGTCTGGCTTGTAGAACTTGTGTGGTCTGAGCAACTTTACTTTATTATTTAGTTGTATATTGCTGATATGATTTTTGCTATAGAATTTGGTTTAAATTCTCTTTGAATTCTGTGGATACTGATTTTAATTATTCTTTTTTTTTTGCAATATTTTATTCATTTGAAGCTGAATATGAATTCCTTAAATAAGTATGCCAGTAACAATTTGCTAATGCACAAATATCTTGTGCAGTGTAATAAATGTTATGCATATTTAAAGGTAACAGCTGATAACACTGGTGATCTGTGTTCCTCGTGTGAAAAGTTGGATGATTTGCTTTCTATTGTTAGAAGTAAATCTAGACTTAATGATGATGATTGCACTTGTGCAATTGGCATGGCTTGGAGAACTGTTGTTTCAAATATTAATGACTGGACTGATGAACTAAATAATGTGAGGCATAGAACAAATAGAACACATTTAGGAAATGATGCATCTATTTTTTGCAAAGATCATTCAAAGCCCTATGAAACAAGATGATGCCCCTGGCAACTTTGGAATGCTGGATGCAAGTATTCAGCAGTCTGAGGATCCAGTTTGTTTAGAAGGAAGCAAAAAAAGAGAGGAAGGAAGAAGCTCACAACAAATAACAAGGAAGAAAAAGAAACTGATTAGTGATTGCAAAGGAAAAGGAAAGAGAATATGTAGTAAAAAGGACACTGCTTTGTTATGTAACACACAGTTTACAGGCAATGATGATAATGTCAACTCCAGACTAATACCTGATCCACTCCAGTACTATTGTAACCATTGTCCTAAACTAGAGTCCTATCTGTTACTGGCATATAAATGTATACCACATCAAAGGTATGATAACATACATATAACAGTATTAGTATGAACAATGTAAAACTGTTTAATGACTATTGTAAACTGTATCTGTCTGTAGTTTATACCTACAAGTGTCTTTAGTTTATACCTATAAGTGTCAATAGCTAGATATCCTATTGGATCTAGATGAAATATGTACCCAAGTTTGTCTGTATGTTCTGTAAAAATTGTCTCTTTGGAGCTTTTCTCCCCGGGCCTCCACTGAAAATGGACATATATCCAGCTGGACTATCCCGGTTAACAAATATAAAATAAATAAATGTCCTGTTTTAAAAAATGGAAATGTGTAGAGCATCCAAGCCTTCTTTTGGGCACACATGTTCAGACAGGATGGTGTGCATTTGTCTAGATCAGGGAAGAGAATTTTTGCAGCAGATATTATAGCAATAACCTACGCCTGGGTGTGGGTAATGCTGCATTTACCCACGGTCAGTGTGGTTTGGTCATGAGGGTGAAACCCGAGTAGCCAAACAAAGACAACCGTGGGTAAATCCAGCATTACCCACACCCAGAAGTGGGTTATTGCTATTATACATTGACATTATTTAAGAAAAAAAATACTTACTTTTCTTAAATAATGGCATTGTATAATGCCTCCTTTCTGCCCTTCCGCAGCTGTCTGGTATTCTGCGGCAGTTCTGATGTACTGTGCATGCGTATGCTTACGCAGTACATCAGAGCTGTGGGTGGAAGCAACGGAAAAAGCAAGATCTCTGTTGTGTTTTACAAAGTGTCTCGCTATGTTAAAGGAGTTTAACATAGTGAGACAGCTTTAAAAAAAGCAACGGAGAAAGGAAGATCTCCGTTACTTTTTTTAAAGCTGTCTCGCTATGTTAAACTCCTTTAACATAGCGAGACAGTGTCTAAAAAGCAATGGAGATCTTGCATTCTCTGTTGCTGTAAAAAAAGACTTATTAATGGAAAAAGTCTGGTCAACCGGACCTTTTTCCATTAGTATAAGTCTGATTTACAACGTGCACGCTGACCAATCAGCGTGCACGTTTTGGAATATTAATTGGGGGGTCGTTGTATAATTTACAATATTTGACAAACACTAGCTAGGATTTTTGCCAGGTCAAAATGTAACAGTTCACAGATAGCAACATTTGATGCATCTCTGATGGTTGTTAATGCTAGGAGCATTAATAATAAAGTTTTTTTATTGGAATATTTGCTACGTTCCCACAAGATTGGTGTTATTGTTTGTGAAACATGGTTAAAGAACAATGACTGGAACCCTGTTCTGTCAGGGTATAAATGTTTTTACTGTAATAGACATTCTAACAAAAAGTCAGGTGGAAGTGTTATGACAGGGATTAGCTATGAGACCTGTAATTATTACATGTTCAATGATAGCACCAATACTATAGACTGTGTAACTGTGACAGTAAAGACAACTCTGGAACATATAACAATTGTTGGAGTGTACAGACCACCAAAGTCAAGTGCAGATGACCTAGAGGAATTCATACATTTCTTGCATGAAACACAGGAGGGAAGAATAATATTAGCTGGGGACTTAAATTTACCAGAAACAGACTGGAATATTATTGATTCAACAATATTAGTAAGGAAATTATTCACAGCATATATTCAGGAGCAACAGTTGCTTCAGATTGTAAAAAACCCTACCAGGGGACGAAACATACTAGACATTGTTTGTGTTCCCAAAGAAATTATTGTAACTTCAAGTCAAGTTTTACCACCATTGAAGTGCAGTGATCATGAGGTTATAAAGTTTCATTTGTTGCTAGATAATTCTGCCAAACTGAAATCTAAGCCAATGCACAGAAGGTTAATTACAGATTATATTGAAGCAAAACTAACTGGAGTGAGGTGTTCAGTGGAAAACTGCAGATGAAAGTTTTGAAAGAGAAACTGAGTGCAAAAAAATGTTTAACATCAGGATCTAGGCATACAACATCAGGGGGATATATTTCCATAAGTCAAGATATCTGATTAAGGTGAGAGACAAAAAAATATAAGAAATGGAAGAGAGGTCAAACTACAACTTTGAAAACTGAAATAAACAAGCCGGACAAGCAGATTAAGCACAGTGTGAGACAAGATCAAGAAAATTTTGAAGAAAATGTATATAAAGATATTGAGCATAATAGGAAACCTTTTTATAGATACATAAGATGTGGAAGGTGTAAAGACATACAAACTGATAAACTGTTAAAATTTATTCTCAGACGAGTGATAAGTTGTCCGAGTGACATCCAGGTAACTCCAGATACTGGAATCAAATTAGATTATATTGAAAAAGAACTGTGCAAACTGGATCCAAACAAAGCACAGGGAGGAGACTGAATTAGCAAAAATGACCTGAGAATACTTCAGCAAAAACTTACAGTACCATTATATCTATTATTCATTAGGTCATATAAATATGGCAAGATTCCTCAATATTGGAGACATGCACTTATTAAGCCTGTCTTTAAGGGAAAGGGAAGTAGGACAAACCCAGAGTCATATAGACCCTTAAGTCTACTTTCATGTTGTGGTAAAATAATGGAGAAGGTAATATTGTCAGAAATGGATAGGTTGGGACTTGAAACCATATATCAGCATGCGTATGTTGAAAACAGATCTATTACCACCTGTAACATGATGTTCTAAAACAATATAATAACAGCTATGAATAAAAAATTGTGCTGGGATGTAACTTATAGAATATTTAACTTCAGCATTTGACAGGGTCATATAGAAAACACTGATCAATAAATCAGTACAACTAGGTATTGATGCACTCTGGCTTACAAATAGGACATGGCAAGTATCATACAGCAACTGGACAGGTGAAATAATTGGTTACAGTCAGGGTGTCCCACAGGGCCCTGTCCTAGACCCTTACTTGTTTAGATTGCATCTTTCAGACCTAACTTTTTCATCTGAAGTGTTCTACAGTTTATATGCAGACAATCGGGAATTGGGTAAACTGATTACATGTGTTACACATAAGGCAAGTCTGCAAAATAACTTGACTAAATTGACCATTTGAGCACAGGAGTATAATATGCTGATAAATACATCAAAAACTAAGCATATGAGATTTGGGAGACATAAATTGAAAGGTGAATATTTAATACAGCACACAGTGACTGAAACTGTGGAATCATTTAAGGTCCTGGGTATATGGATAGATTCAGCTATGAGTTTTTCTAATCATGTCAACCAATTGGTTAATGATAGTTATAGAACTATAGGTTGTAGAAAAAGATTAATAAAGTCTAGGAAATCAAAAATAATGAAGTCATTGTCTGTTAGTTACATTAGACCCAAACTTGAGTATGGAATAAAAATATGGAAACCCTATAAGAAAACAAGCATGAGTAAATTGGAAAAAGTACAGTGGAAATATACCAAGGGCATCCATGGATTTGAAAATTTAAGTTATTATGAAAGACTAAAATATCTGAACTTGTACAGTGTCGCTTATAGATATCCAAAAGGAGATCTTATTCAGGTATATAGGGCATTTAGAGACAACTGCGTCTGGGAATGTTTGGAGTTATCAAAAAGTACTAGAGAATCATCAGATAACCTATGTAGAAGTGCTATAGGAATGAGAAGTGTACTAATTGGTTTTCTGATGGCGTAGCCAATGCATGGAACAGACTACCAAGTTACATTAAAGCAAGTACTAGTTTAGATGTTTTTAAGAACAGCCTGGACACTTATTATGGGAACAAGTGTTTTGGTATATTGGCAGGCTAGAAAGGCATTAATGCCCGTACTTGAAATATTTGTATGTATGTATATGAAAAATGTGACGGTGTTCAAAATATTGCACTCTTCATCTTCAATGCAGATCAAACTCGAATGTGAGCTCAGCGATGCAGCTGCTGCACCAGCTGGTCGCATTCTAGAAGGAGTCAAGTGAGTGCTCACTGCAGGCCAGGTGAGTGCAAAAGGGGAAATTGGAGGGTGCCTTTAGGTTTAGGGAGGGGGGAGTATAGAGGACTTTAGGGTTAGGGAGGGAGTTGGGGGTTTTAAGTTTAAGGAATGATATCAACTTTAGGGTTAGGGAGGGGACAGGTATTTTTAGGTTTATGAATGGATGGGGACTTTAGGGTTAGGCATTTGGTGTAAGTTTTTAGAGGTAGGATAAAGGCTCTGGTAGGGATGGTTAACATTACAAGAGACAACGTAATGGGAGTTAGAGCACTTACTGAAATGAGTGACTGACAGCGAAGACATGCGTCTCAAGCAAATGTTTTGAACTCCATTCCTGTGGAATACCTTTTGCTGCTAACTAGTATTTATGTGCTCAGAGCATTAACCTGATACTTTCTGATTATTTTTTTAATTGTAATCATGTTATGATGGGAAAAAAACACAATAATCTGGTGATGAGTTCATACCCTTGCATACTGAAAGACCCTTCGATGTCCTGGAACTGCAGAATAGGAAAAGAAAAAACAAAACAAAAATGGTCTGTGAGGTGAGAACCAGGCAGGTATAGAAAAGACTGTACAAATACAATTGACTACAAAATTAAAATAATACAGTAATGTTTGCTTCAGTTAAAAGCATACCTTGTGATTGTGAAAGAAACAAGATTTTATGTTGTGACATTGATTTAATATAATAAATTAGAAAGTGAATTGTGTGTAGCCATGACATTTGGAATTGTTCACCAGCTTGTACATCACTTCCTAGAATCAGGGTGCCAGAAGCTGTTGAAGGCTGGGGGTGGAGGGCAAGAAGGGCACTTGCTGATCTAAAACGGGCATTTTTTTAAAACTATTGCTATCATGACAGAAGCCAGCCATTGTTAATCTAGCTTACCATTCTGAGCTATTACAAGAATGGATGACAGAGGAATTAGCTGGCAACAGAAGTGAAATGATTTCACCTCTATGTGTTATTTAGTTGCTGCAGTACTTGGCCTGCATAGAGAAAACAACTGTAATCGCTTTGTAACTAGTAACTCAGAGGATCTAGTTCTGACCATAGTCCCAACAGCATTCCATACACTTTATATTTTGTGGTTGGAAATATGCAAACTCTACTTCTAAAGTGTGGAAATTTCCAGCTTCACAATAAAAGGTACGTTGGACTCACAAGACTATTGTCAGAAATGGACAAGCCTCAAAGCTTTATCTTATGATTTACTTGGCATGTAGAAACAAAAGCTGGACAGAATGAATGCTACTCACACTACACACTATCGCTACCGAATTCACCATTATATGTTTTTTCAGTCCAGTGATTTCTATCTCCACTGAAAGAAGCAATACATTTAATAAAATGAAAACTTGCACATGAACATATAGAAGCAAACAAGTAAACCACCATGTATTGAGGTAATCAGTGTCTCAGCAGGACAAAACCACATTATACAACCTACAAATTCAAATGTGAGTATAACATCTGCATATCACATGTTAGAACAACTGCAAGGCAGTATTAAATTTACCACACCAGGTCAGTTTGTGGACTTCAGGAATATGTATTACATCACCCCAGGGAGTTCATCACTGATTATTACTTTTACAGGTTTTGCAGCATGAAATGTAAGCAGTGATTAGCCCAATGGAGAGTTAGAGCAAACATTCTAAGCTGTATATGTAGCTGCAGTTTTCAATGCAAAATTATGCCTTAATTAAATAGTGTTCAGTGGATGTGTTATTGATTCTTCCTTCACCTTTATCATGCAAACAGCCTAACCAAATATTTATAATTAAACTGTGGTACTGACTCACAGCACCGGAAACATCTGAGGCATAGTTATTTATTTATATGTTAACGAGGTAAGGGAACTGGTAAAACAAAAATGTTCAACTATGACCTAAGCTCACAAGGGGTAAAAGAATGCTACACAATGAAGACATCAAAATAAAATAAAGTTCAAAGGACATAAAAGAAAATACAGAACACCATAAACTGCATGAAAATGTAGGCTGCAAACAGGCATTTAGCACTGTGTGAATTCAATTAATGCATCAAGGACAATATGGCATACTGAAAGGTGAGCAATTATTATAAACTGGCTATTGACAGAGGATCAAACATTGTAACCAACTGAAATTATTTAAAGACTATTTGAAGCAACTCAAAACACTGTATCTAACAGGACTTATTTACACATATATAGCAGGCATTTGAAGAACAGAACCTTAAAGATTTCCCAAAAAAAGTGGATCTGTCGTTCATTTCTCTGTACAAACTCCTTCAGAATTTCTGTACAGTTCAACTTGTCTGTCATTTCTTTGTGGATGTGCAGAAGCTTTAGATGATTGTACCTTTTCTCTTTCATAGTAGATCTTAAATATGATTTTATTCTGTGTTGGGCAGAATGTCCTTTCCCTAGTTGCTGTACTCATTGGACCAAGGAGGTAAATTTGCAGTAGCTTTACTACTTTAGCGTACAGCATTTCCTGTTGGCAGCCCTTGTCCACCAAACATCAATTATAGTGTCAACTGAGTGTACAGTTGTCACTTCTGGGAACACCTGCTGTATAAGTCCTGGGAGCAGCTGCAGCTATACAGGCAGACTGTTAATGTTTATGCCTTTACCTCTGCACATACTCACAACTTGAGCTGGAATTCTAAATGAAGTGCAATTGGCTGCTTGAAGAAGAATATTCTGCATGGAAGACAGTAAGCTGTATGTTTCCTGATAAAAACAATGGTTGAGTTCAGAAAGGCACACATCAATAGACTCAAAGTTCATTTGACGGTACCAATCTTTCGCGGAATCATGATGGTGATGAGGTGCAGTGCTATTCTGTAACCTGGTTGGGACTCAATATTT
Source organism: Protopterus annectens (assembly GCF_019279795.1). Classification (NCBI taxonomy): domain Eukaryota; kingdom Metazoa; phylum Chordata; order Ceratodontiformes; family Protopteridae; genus Protopterus; species Protopterus annectens. Next base: position 1,300,970,097 of record NC_056735.1, read on the forward strand.
TTTGGAGGCTTTGGCTCTTTAACAATATGTATTTGCTGAGCTCTGTCCTTGATAGTGTCATACACCTGATCAAAGCTATCACATTGCCTTTGCAAGTTCAACTTTAGGCTGTTTATAGTAGTCATTACTGTTTGTGCCATCAGTGTTTTTGCTTGCAACATACTTGTTACTTCTCCGATATACTGAATATGTTATAGGAAGCAATAAGTCCAAAGTATGTTATAAACTTTGTCATCATTGTTAACCCTCTGGCTTTATATCATATATCAGAAGTCGTGTCATGTTGAAGGTTTTGTAAAGTGCCATACAGTTTGTTATAGTTAGCTAAAATACCATTAATACTCTTTGCTCTAGGTGTCCATCTTGTTGGAAAAAATAAATGTAGTCCTATCATACTATATGGGTCATCATCTCCTGATACAATGCTTTCAATCTGAACTATACTCAGAGGTGATGCATAAATGAGTACAGTAGCATCCTGAACAAAACAGAGGGCATCCTGAATAGCGATGCTAGCTTTTGCACAGTTTTGCAACCCCAAGTCTAAACAATGATTGGCACAGTGGACATTTAGAGCAAGTGGATTGTCTTTTCTAACTCTGGTAGCAGTTCCAGAAGTGCATCCACTCATGTTGGCTGCTCCATCATATGCCTGTCCTCTTAAGTTTTCCAGTAGGAAATTATACCTTAATAAAACATATTTCAAACAATGTGGATGAATTCTGCATCTATCTTTCCCATCTTATACATTCCAGTAAAATGTTCATATATAGTGAACTGAGGAAGAGACACCCATTGGACACATACAGTCATCTGCTCATGCTGACTTATGTCCTGAGAGTCATCTGCTTTTATGGAATAACACTTAGATTTGCACCTTACTTCACATAATAAATTCCCTAGAAGCTGATGAGCCAGGATCTTCTTGATTTCATTCACAATGTCAGCACTTGATATGTTCCTTCCTGCACCCACTTCAGCAGCTGTGCTACATCTTCTGCCCTTGTCAGCATCATCTGCCTCAAGTTCCTTTCTTGTCCTTCTTTTCCATGAATAGCTAGCATTTGTCTAAACAAACATTTTGTTGCTGTCACCTGCTCTTGGAACAGTGCATGGTTCTGCAGTTGCACCTTTGAAGGTTGCTGGCTGAGTTCAGTAGTAATGTTCATTCTGGTGATTTTGAAAGCACTGTACTTTTTAACAGCTTCATGGTGGAATTAGGTCACTTGATGCTTGATAACATTTTCAGTTGCTTTCTTCCAGTCACTGAATCCGGTCATACAAAATGTGGGTTCACCACAATGACGAGATGTAAGGAGTTTTCTTGTCACTGCACCATGAAATTAATAACAATATACACATCCTTTGGACTGGCAGTAGATTAACTAACAGAAAGATGAAAACCATTGTGGTTGACAACTTCTATGTTCAGTTTCCAATTTACTTTTCACAACAATTTGCTTAATGCAGGTTTCTTTTGCATTTTCTGGTTGGACAATCTCATCAATATTGCTGCAACAACTGAATTGCATGCTAGGAAGCAGCAAGGATCCGTAGCTGTACATGTTGTCTCAAATGGGGCCAGTGGCATTTTCTCAGCTGCATGATAAGTACTTAAAGTAGGATTGTATTTAAGAAGCAGATCTCCACTTGCATTTCTTTTGCCATGACCTTTGTCCAGTGGTGAAGAAATTTCACCTTGTTGGTATTCTGCATCTTCCAAGGTATATGGCACTTCTGGAAAGTGACTGTAGCTAATAGTCGTGGTGGAAGCATCATAACTGAGCTTAAAGTACAGCTGTCAGCATCACTGTTGTCAGGGTCATTGTTTTAGGCAAAATCCAAATCTAATTTCATCTTCTGGAAATCCTCTGTTGCTTTGGCACTTGAGGAAGGGGTGTTTGCATTAATATTTTCAGAAGTGATTTCATATCCAGACTTGGTCTCTGCTGTGACATTCTGGATGCTTGCAATGGTAATGGAAGGGCTTGGGGTGTCTGTAATGTTTTCAGAGCTATAACTGTTGGGATGAGATGTTGTGTGTGTTGTCTTGGAACCAAACCAATAACATAGCTTTTGAGAGATCTTTGCAGCAATATCTGCTAGTTCTTATATGACCTGCTTTCTCTTTGTTAGATTTTGGCATCTTTACATTCAGATGATGGTCAATCTGCTCCTTAGAGAGTTGGCCAGCCTCACTGAATAGTGTTATGCACAGTTAGGGTCAGTATGTATCCTTGTCAAAGGACTTTGTTACTGTCACATAAAATATTTACTTAAAGTATTAACTGAACATGTTTTCTACCACCAATGACGCCTACTCTATGTCCACCCAGTATTTTCTAGTACTATATAAACTCATCAGGTATTTATTCATCCATAATTAATATCAAGTATGCCACCATTTCCTTCATGTATATTTACTTTTTCAGTGTGGAGACAAAAGGTTCATGTGCTTACTTCTCTCCATTTCTTATCCATTCAGTCACAGAACAATTCTTTCTTCAAACATTGAAGCCTCCAGTTTAGTTGCAATTACACGCACTCCTACCATAATATGAAATGCAAGTGCAACCTTTGTATCCAGTGTTCATAGGTTTATAGGTGTATACTAGGCTAATGGCCCTGGAGCCCTTACAAGCCTAGCCCATAGGATTACCCTGCCATTGTGCCACCCGACCTTAGTTCCCAGTACCTCTGTCGAGTAAAGCCACTGGAGTGATCCCTGCGGTGAACTTTCTATTTCCCATCCACTCATCAAGATTTCTCTTGAAGAGGGACAGTGAGGTGTTCTGCTTGAAATATATGCGGAATCTATTCCAGAGCATGGACAGTCTCTGGGTTATGAACCTGTCCCACCAGCATGTTCCATTGATTGTGGTAATGAGGTTGAGATCTCTGGAGCGTGTGGTGTAGAGGGATTGGGATTTCTTTAGATGTAGCATTTCTAACAGAGCTTGGTCAGACATGGCTTTAAGTCAAGCAGAGATCGCCTCTAAGTAGGTGATATGAGACAGAGAAGAGCTGGAGTTTTTTAGCCTCTCCATACAGGACAAATGTTTAAGGCCTAGGATTCCCTTTGTGAGGTATGTTTGCAGCCTCTCCAGTTGTTGCAGGTGTTTAGTGAGGTACATGCCAAATGGGGCATTGTACTCAATGATTGGCCTAATGAGGGAAGAGTACAGGGAGACAATGACCAAAGTGTTACACATCAGAAAAAATCGTGCTAAAAATGGTGACAAGACAACAACTTGGTTTACAAAAATAAATACCACAAGGTATTTTAAACATTTGGAGAACATATTAAGTTATAACCAAGCATATAATTTCAACTGCTGTTTTGTTATAATAATGTGTTTTGTTATAGTAAAGAAGCTAGTAATGCCAATCAACTACCTAAGTAGAAAAAATCATACCAGCATCCTGGAATGCTATATCTGAAAATATTTACACATAGGAAACATCTGCAGTTGTTCAAAGAGACAGAATGCAGGTAAATGCTTTAGATAAAACAGCTTCTAACAGTTTCTAAATATCAGGTGAATGTGTTTGTTAAAAACGACCTGAATTATAAATGCTAAATTGTATTGTGAACACCTTTAAGTACACCATTGTAAATAATGAGTAGGCTTGTCATTAAAGTGTTATGTGACTGTAGTTGCCTCTGTTTTTCATGTGTTACTTTTAACTACTGTGGTACGAACTTGAACTTTGTTGTATGTACGTGCACATGCCCAGTGCTGTTTACTCTGCAATGCGTGTAGGACATGACTGAAATGGGACAACTGAGCAGTCCACCTACGTAAGTAGCAAGCAAAGTAAATATATGTGGCCTTTACTGCCACCCCTATACAAGGTCAAGTATCAACAAAAGAGTCATAGATGAACACTCTAAAATCCAAAAGAATAGTAAACACATGCACATACACACTCAGACATATGTAAAATGATTACAGTTTAGTTCACATCAACCACAAAGGAAAAAGTGGCAAAGACCAACTAGTTATTAACAAAGTTGCACAAAATGAATAAGAAAAAGCTATGATGATTGATCATGCTAGTAGCGGTACTATATGAAAATTAGACAAGTATATGCAAAACTTGTAACTAGCACCGATCTGCTTTGTTATTCTCTTACACTGCTAAAAAGCCACTACCTGGCTTGTTAAATAAACTTATTATAAAACATAGTTAGCACTGAGTCTACCACTCCAGTCTTGTTACTGCTTTCTTAATAATCTTTGTCCTTCCATTCAACATGTTTTGTCAACAGCTCCGAATTCAAACTAATTCCAATTTTTGCAAAGATCAAAACATGAGCAGCACAGTAATCTAGCATGTCTTCTGCCCTGGAATGAAAATTATGTAGGCCTCACAATAATAAATATACCACTCACACTAAGAGGTTCAACACCTTCCTGCATATCATTGATTGATTCTGCCCAAGATCACCTTTTAGCAGGACTCACAGAGATAAAGCAAAGAGATCAAATGAAAAATAACAGCCAATATGCATTTCTGTCCCTCAAACCTTAGATCAGTGTTGGCACAAATACCAGCACTGGTTCAGCCCTGCAGTTATACTCATAGGCCTAAGATAGTTGTCTTGCAGATGATTATATTATGCTACCCAGGCCAAGCCTTTTGGCAAGCAAAGATGTGATGATAAATCACAAATAGATTTCAGAAATACAAAACAATGATTGCAGTTAATGATTAAAAATAGGAAATGGAGCAGTATCTACTCCAACCCTCCTTCAGTTGTGTAATGCACTTACAGAATTAATATGAAGTATACTTCCCATAAGTGAAGTCTGACATCAAATGAAATGCATTTTTTCTGCAAGTCTGACAAGCTACAAAGCAACAAAATAAAATTACATCAGAATTAAAAGAAGAAAGATTTTTGTCATTTTCCAGCACAGGGATAGTCTTATCACACATCCGATACCCAACAGACTGGAGTATAAAAGATGCACACAAATCCATTAATCAATTCAACAAATACAACATGGCCTCATCAGCCAAATGCAACATGGTCTCACCAGCCTTTTGCTTGGCTCCTACTAGTGAGAATGGGGTGCCGTTGGTTTGGGAGTTTGATGGCTCTGACTGTTGCACTGGTTTCCATACCTCAGTGCTTGATGAGTCTCAGGTTCTTCGCTCTGTTTATTTTCCCTTACTCCTTTTCCATTTCAGCTCTTTAAACAAAACCTTTTTTCCAGGCAACTTCTATTAAAGGATCTTTTTACATTTCAAAGTCTTTCCCCCATACTCCTATATATTTAGTTAAATCATTAGTCTGTTGTCTTTAAATTACCCCTGATCTTTTTTTTTTGGTGGTTTATTTTAGTTCCCGTTTCTAGCATTCTCCCATTCCTATCATCTCTCGAGGTATATTTGAACAGGTTAATGCATTTATTTTCATGTGTTGTATTTCCCCCATAGAAATTAGTTCAGATTAGTAGTAAAATGTACATTATACTGTTTTCTCTATCAATCTCCCTCATTGTTATGACAGTTATAACAACATAATTTATGAATGTCAGAGTTAGCCATTGGGTCACTGTGCATGCTGTAAAACACTTTGATGAAATCACCCCTTTTAACTGTAAGTAGGTGAATATATTACCTGCTCATAATAGTTTACCAACTGCAGAGATCTTGCAAGAAAAGATATATTGAACTCTCTTTAGTTTGTTGATATTTGAAACTGAGTACATACAGAATGACAACCCAAATTCAATGTAAGGTCTGATCGAGAGTTGATATAAAGGTGACAAGACTTGCACAGTACTTGAAGAAATGCTTCTAAAAATTATATATATAATTCTGGGTCTATATCACTTGGCCGAAGGTTTATTTCCATGAACCTCCGTTCATCAACCCTAATACAATGAACATTCACATCAGCGAACATTCACTTCAATGAACAACTTACCCAGGAAAAGGAACAAGCTGGTCATCATAAGAAATTTACCCTTTTCACCACTGAAGTGCAGTCTCGGAGTTGGAGTGTGGAGGGGCATAGCCTTCCAAAAACTCAAATATCAGGAACTACCTCTACAACTCAGCTATACTTACCTTCTTATGTCACATAATCATGTCTATAAACTGAGCAAGTGTCCCATTCTAAAATATATAATTAAATTATACATACCAACAAGAAGTCTGCAATCCATGTAAAATCCTTACTAAGTATAAACAAAGCTAACATTTCATCAGGCAAAGCCCTATATGGTAATCAAATCTCCAGAATATATAACCCTGTCCCTCTAAGCTTAAGGCTGAATGACAACCTTTAAAAGGCAACCAAAAATTGACCTTACAAACTCATAGCTCTGTTCTTGTCTTTCAAGATGGCGGCACCTCATATGACAGCAGCCTCTCCAACTCCTAATGTGCACTTTCTGTTTTTGTGTCTTGTTGTGTGAATTTTTCATTGGGTGAGTCTGCTTCTTGTTGTCTGGTGAGCGGACAGTGACATGAAAGTGTTGGTGATGTTGAGATGTGCATTGCTGTCTGTTTCATCTGGTTTTCTAACAGGGTGGTATAGAGTGGCATAAGTTGGAGCCTGCAATGCTGATCGAGCTGACATGGAGTGCGGGAATTGGAATTTTGTTTCTTTTTTTTTTGGAATGGACTCCTTGAAGACGGTAGAGGTTGGAGTGATGGAGTATGGAGAAGGAGATTGTCTGGATGCTAGTCTGTGGTGTCAGCGGAGAGGAAAGATTTGGTGGTTGCTGATGATTGTTTGGTCAGTGAGGCCAGTTGGTCCTGCAGGTAGAGGTGATAGACTGTGTTTGGAGAGGGTCGGAAGGAGGAATGTTGGACAGGAAGTTGCTATAGATGGTCGGGACTGCAGGTAGCATCGGTTGACTTCAGGTAGTGGTGGTTGCACTGATGGAAAAGGACTATTTTTATAATGTTGATCTTCAGTTGCTCTTGACTGTTGCTGTGTTATTTTTTTTGTTTACTGTTACATGTAGTTGTGATGTGTTGTGCTGTTATGTTATTGTGCATGAGCATAATTTCATTCAGCTGTATTCCATATGGTTGAATGACAATAAAGTTTGCTTTGCTTTGCTTTGTAAAGCACCATAATAATCCTAACATCCCCTTACTTGACCTCATCACCTGTCCTGTCTGTAGGTAAGCCTGTTGGAATAATCAAGAGAATCTCCTGTGTAAATAAGTATTTAGCAAATAATTCTGTCTAGTATCAACTATTTCTATACTCAGTCTCGCTAGTTCTACTTCAGTCAATTATATTCACTTTAAATAGACTTTTTAACACTCATTCTTACAACATATCTAGTATTTTTTTTTTTAGAAAATGGTTTCACCATTATATTCTGCTGTTCCACTTCTATATTAATTTTTGTCATGCTCAAAAAGAAATATGAGCAGGTTTCCCTCAATGAGTGCCACAGATAAATGCACTTTTTATGATTCTCTTTCATGTATTATTTTATGTTTCTGTTTTTAAGACTGTATTTCATGTTTTATTGTATTTCTTGAGCTTTTCTCTCCCCACCAGGTTATAATATCTTACGATCTGATAGACCTGTAAAAAAAGGTGGTGGCGTGGCCATCCTCTACTCAAACATTCTTAACCTCTCACCATACCCTTCCCCAATTCCTGACTTCCTCCCAGCTGAAATCATCATCCTTAACTGCCATCTGAATCCCCACAAAAAACTTGCAATTGCCTCTATCTACCTTCCTTCTGGTAACAATCTGCCCATTCTTGAAAACATTCTATCCTGGTTCTCCCACAACATACCATATGAGACCCTTATCCTTGGTGATGTCAACATTGATTGGTCCAAACTCACAACTGACTCCCCCCAACTCAGTATCCACCTACACAGCTTCCACCAACTTATAACATCTCCCACTCGCTTCCATAAAAATTCCTCTTTCAGCTCCATCATAGACTGTAACCTTACCAATTCCCCCCACCAATACCACAATCCCACCACCTTACCTGACTCCCTCAGTGATCATCTCCCTACCACCATCTTAAGACACTACTCCCATATTCCTAAACCCCACCTTATCAAAGACTGTCGAAAACTATCGACTTTCAATTCATCCCAATTTAACTCCATTCTCCACAACATAGATTGGTCCATTCTAAAACACCTCCCCCTAAACAATGCTGTAAGCACTTTCAATAGCATCTTCATGAATACTCTAAACTCCTTAGCTCCCTCTAGGAAGATCAGAGTAAAATCAAATCATGCTCCCTGGCTCTCCAAAGAGACTAGGTTCCTTACGAAATAAAGAGATCATGCTTGGAAAACCTGGACTAAAACTAAACAACCACCTTTTCTTCAAAAATTCAGGCAACTAAGGAACCTTGCAAAAAACATACAACTAATGACAAAAAGTTATACTATAGCTCTGCTCAGCTTAACAACAAATCCAATCCTCAAAAATTTTGGTCAACTCTCAACAACATACTCTATCATAGAAAGCCCTCTAATCTCTCCCCATACCCTAACTCTTCCTCTCAGGAAACAGCTACCCTCCTGAATAAACACTTTATCTCTTCCATCCAAAATCTGGTAACCTCTAAACCAAACTCTACTTCGACACCCACCTCTCCAAGTCCCACTAACACAACTTTGTTTTCTTTTGAGCCAGTTCCCATTACTTACATCAAATCTCTACTACTCAAGCTAAAACCTTGCTCTCCTTCCACTGACAATCTATCTCCTGCATTCCTCAAACTTGCTGCTGACTCAATTGCCTATCCTGTATCTATACTAATTAATCGATCTATTCTGGAATCAACTGTCCCCACCCTTTGGAAATCTTTCTTCACTATCCCTCTTCATAAAGGTGGAAACTCCACTGACCCCTCAAACTACCTACCCATTGCCATTCTGTCCCCCCTCTCCAAGATATTAGAAAAATGTATTCACTCGCAGCTTCTCAATCACCTCCTCACACACCACTTACTTACCCCTACCCAACATGGATTTCGTCCTCACCACAGCACCACCACTACCCTCCTCTCCTTCACTCATATCATTGCAGAGGCCCTAGACAACAATAAACTCATTTCCTGTCTCTTCCTAGATCTCTCCAAAGCCTTCAATACTGTCTCTCATCCTCTACTACTATCCAGACTCACAAATCTCCACCTATCCCCCTCCACAGTTGCCTGGTTTAATAGTTACCTATCTGGCAGGGAACAATCTGTCAAATAGCTCTCATCCTCCTCACCTTTCCTTCCCATCTCCACTGTTGTTCCCCAAGGCTCCATCTTGGGACCCCTTTTGTTTAACATCTTCACCAATGATCTTTACACCTCATGCAATGAATCCTCTCTTATTCAGTATGCAGATGACTCCACACTTATATCCATCTCAAATAACATTCCTGAACTACACTCCCTGACCCAACAGGCCCTACTATCCACTGAACAATGGCTCTCTCACAACCTATTGATCCTAAATCCCAAAAAGACCAAACTCCTACTTTTCCTTCCCTGTTCTCTTTCTCATCACAAAACCTCCTTTTTTATTACATCTTCTAACAATACAAACATCCAACCTGACACCCACACAAAACTCCTAGGGGTCATTATCGATGACAAACTCAAGTTCAACCTACACATACTCCAATGTATAAAAAAAAACAAACCAGAAACTAGGTCTGCTATATCGGAACAAAAATTCCTAACCCCTGAATCTAGACTTACCCAGGGTCAGGCACTCTTCCTCCCCTCCCTCTTATACGCTGGCCCAGTTCTTACCAATATCCAGGCCTCCACTCTAAACAAACTGCAACAGACTTACCATAAAATAGCCAGATTTATTGCTAACTCCCCATACAACTCACACCACTGCATTTCTTTAAACTCTCTTCAATGGCTTGAACTTCCCCAGTTTCTGCTATCGTATCAATTTCATATGCTACACTCTATCTTCCTTAGTCTCCATCTACATCCCATCCCGGACCCTCCGTACTTCTAAGCAACAATTACTTGATATCTACCACCCAAAAAGGTCAGTAGGCAATCTACTCTACAAACACTCCCTTGCCCATGCTTGAAACAAACTTCCCCTTGACTTAGTTCAATCTCCCACACCTCACACTTTAAAAATGAACTAAAAGCTTATTTTGTCAATTCCAGAACATGCCCTTGCCATGACCCTACCTAGTCTTCCTTCCCTTTATGTACCCTCAAAAGGACCATACTTAGTACCTCATTACACCTCTTTCTCCAATGTGTCTACTATGCATTTGCACAATTTTATACAAGCAAAAAATGTTAATTGTTGACCTATTGAACTATATCAATGTAAAATTGTTACTTAGCTTCTTTTTAATGCAACTTTAACTTTATGCATGTATCCCAACATATGTGAATTGTTTTGCTATAACTGCTATTATATCAATATTGTTTAAAATTGTACTTGTTTTAAAATGTATTACTGGAGCTTTTCTCCTCGGGTCTCCACTGAAAATGGGCCACAAGCCCAGTTGGACAAACCCGGTTAACATATGTCAATAAATAAATAATATAAATAATCTCTGCTGTGAAGGAGTTTAATGCCCAGTCAGACTTTTCTCCTCGGGTCTCCACTGAAAATGGGCCACAAGCCCAGTTGGACAAACCCGGTTAACATATGTCAATAAATAAATAATATAAATAATCTCTGCTGTGAAGGAGTTTAATGCCCAGTCAGACTTTTACAAAAAAAAAATGCAATAAATATATATATATATATATATATATATATATACTATATCAATGATTGTAGTACGGTTTATCGCTGAGTAAGGAAGGAAGCTGGGGTTATTGCAAAGTGGATTAGTTGGGGAGGAAGTATATCACAGTACATCACAAAACTGTTTGCACTGGGAAGTGCACATATTTCACTGAATAGATACATCACAGTAAATTTAACCAAAATGAAATACCTGCATTTGTTCAGTAGAGTAGTTGTATAGTCCCAAAGAAAATGTCCACAACAGATTGGTAGAGCTATAAGGTATTTGTGTTGATGGTAGGGTACAGATAGGTCCTGATTTGTGTGCATGTCTCCTCATTTGTAGTTTGTCTTAAAACTGTTGAATTTCACCCGTATTTAAGCCTTGCATTTGACCATAGCATCACATCACACAACTGAGCTTAATGCAGCTCTGTATAGACATATACACCTAGAAACTTACACTTTCCCTAGACGTCTGTCATTAGAATGTTACCAAGTGCCCTGCTGCTCTACAGGCAACTCAGCTGCACACTGAGCACCATTATCACAGCTCTTCAACTTAAATCAGCAACAGAATAAGCCCCTTTGTTGTTCTTACATCATAAACGGATCTAACTTACCCACTCCTCAACAGTACTATGGTACAAACCTGCCATTATGGATGGTCACTTTCCCACCATTTCTTCAGCCAGCCTGATTGACTTAGGCATCCAGAGGCAATGTAGTAATTGCGTTGTGTATACTGATAATCAATTAGTCTTGAAACAAATACCATATATGAGAGATGTAATTACACTATCAGTTTGGAAACAACCCTCTTACGTTACAAAAAAACAAGACACCAAACAGCTTCTCAGCTCATACACTTCACCTCTCACACAACTTCAGAACAAATACACATAAACCCACATATGCGGAGGTACTCACTAGAAGCCTACCAAAAGATCAGAGACCTTCCAAGTGCAAATTATCTGCAACATGTATAGAAACCACAGCACATAACAACACACTTATCAGTGTATCACCAAATAAGCCCCTAAGGCAAAATATCTCAAAACCTAATGTCTGGGTCATAATAGACTCATAGTGAGAAACACAGATGTCCCCTTCACCATGCTGAACAAGGAGAAGGTCATAGTCAGCTGCCTGCTGGGTGCCAGGATCTGTCAGATCACACATGCACCCAGATCACTCAACAACAAGTACTGTTATGAATCTGTCATAGTCCATGTTGGGGTGAATAATTTGAGATGTACCTCCCTGGACTATATGAAGAGAGAGAGAACTGAACTCTCAGATTATGTGTGCCATTCCAAGCAGGTGTGACCCTATCCCTAACAGCATTATACTTTCACCCAGGATGATGCCACAATGCAAAAAAAAATGATTGACTTCAATAATTGGCTTAGCTTCTGGTGTCAGTCCAGGGAGATCCATATTTGTCAGTCTGGGAAGACTGGTCATACTGCTTTGCCAGAGATGGTCTGCACTTGTCTAACCAAGGCTTTAGGATACTGGCTAAGGTGCTTGCCTCCCCAATAGTGCCATTTTTAGACAATGTCAAAATGACAAAATTTCAACATAGCAAAATCCACTTGAGACAAACTCAAGGTTCTGCTACTTAATGCTAGGAGTCTAAACACAAAACTGCACTCCCTGGAAACACTCCTCACCTTGGAAGATGCTGACATCTGTGCAGTCATTGTAACATGGTTAAAGGCCACATATAGTACCCCAGATGTGCAAGGCTACAATGCCTTCAACACATTCAAACCTCACAATGAGCATGTAAGAATCAAAAGTGGACGTGCATCCATCTTCATTAAAGCCAAGTACACCTCGAGATTGGTCAAACAGTATGGGTCTCTAAAGTTGCTCCACACCCAATTAACTATAGTTAAAACATCCCATCACATCATTGCTAGCTGTAGGTCCCCCTCCTTTAACCAAAAAAAGCACAATGGCTACCTGGTCTTATTGGAGTCATTCGCCATACATCCCAACACCTTAGTCTTGGGAGAATTCAATTATCCCTTCATTGACTGGGTAACATACATGAGTTCAAACATGCTCACCCAGAGGTTCCTGGACTTTGTCATTGCAAATGCTCTGGAACAGATAGTTTGCAACCCCACAAGGGGCTCTAATGTCCTTGACATAGTACTCACCAACATGGGTGGTCACTGCACTGCCCCCTATGTGAAGACCACCCTGGTAAGGTTGGACCATGAATCAGTCTCATTTGAAATAACTATTGGACTTCATACCCCCATAGGAGCAAAACAATTAAAGAACTTCTCCAAAGTAAACTACAGCCTACTAAGTGATGGTATTAAAACGTTTTATACCCCCTGCAATCACAGGCAATAATGACACCTATGCAGAGATGGACACAAATTACCTGCATAATTATCTTAGCAACTGTATAGACTCAACTGTCCCTGATCAGATTAAAACCATGCCCTCCCAAAAAAGCAAGACACCTTGGTGGACATCTGGTATAAACAGATCATAGAACAAAAGGAAGAAACTGATGTCCAAGAATAAGAGACAACTGCCTTTGTAGAGGAAGAATTCCCTCCACAGATTGAGCAAGCAAATCAGAAGGTATGAAAAGTCTGCTAGAGCTAATTATGAGCTATAATAGCACCCCTACCCAAGGACAATCATAAGGCATTCTTTAACTATGTCCAAAATCTAAAAGGGAGTTCCCAGTTATGTGCTAAATTGGTAAAAGATGTTACCACTCACACTACGCTGGAGGAAATTGCCAACCTGTTAGCTGACAGATTTGGCGCACACTCCCCCCCATCCCCACCAGCCATACCATAAAGCATACCTGACACTAGCTCTCTACCTTGTATCTCTAGAGGTCAAGTCATATCTGCTATCTCCAAGGCCAAAAATATGGCCACAATGGGGCCAGATAACCTAGGTTGCTTGCTATGCAATCTAAAACAGGACCTAGCTGACCCACTTGCTGTTCTCTTTAACAATAGCCTGAGAACTGGCTTTGTACCAGTAGAATGGAGAACAGCCACAGTAATCCCCTTGCACAAAGGGGAACCATCAACTGACTCTGGGAACTATAGACCCATAAGTCTAACCAGCCTCATCTATAAGGCCATGGAAAGGATCATCATGGACCTTATCAACAAGGACATAGTGACCTTCAAACTCTAAACCCAACCCAGTTTGGCTTTGTTAAGGGTAGATCATGCTTATTGAACCTGGTAGATGTCATCAAGAAAGTCACCAAAGCCCCAGATGAAGGTAAGACAGTGCATATCGCCTATCTGAACCTAGCCAAAGCCTTTGGCACAATTCCCTACTTGGGTATCATTGAAAAACTCTCCCAGCTAGGTGTAAATCCTTAGATCACTAGATGGGAACTAATTGGCTCACCAACAGAACATATACTGTCAAAGTTGGTGATTCCACCTCCACCAGTAGACCCATCACCAGTGGTTTACCACAAGGATCTGTACTAGGCTGTTTAATATTTGTAATCTATTTCTCGGAAAGCCAGGCTAAAGTAGATGGCCTTTGGCTTACTAAATTCACTGATGATTGTAAATTAGGTGCAATCATTGAGTTCCCCCAACAATGTTAACATTGTACAGGAGGGGCTAATGCAAACAAATGACTGGTTCCAAAGTCATGGTCTAAAACTAAATGCAAAAAATGCACTATTATCCCATTTGGCAAAGTGGAATTCACCACTAATTACAAAATTGATAGCACCCCTCAAAGTTCAAATCAAGTGGTGTGACATCTGGCAACACAGGTCAACAGCAATCTGAAATTTCACCAGGTTTCCACGGTGGTAAAGAAAGCCTTCTACATTGCACATCTTGTAAGTAAAGGCATCACATCCAGTTCTAAGGACATTAACCCCTCCTTACCGAATGCTGATCAGACCATTAATAGAGTACAGTGCTCCCTTCCATATGTATCTCACCAGACACCTGCAGCAACTGGAGAGACCACAGAGGTTTTTCACTAAGAAGATACAGAGCCTCCAAACCATGACCTATGTGGATAAACTGAAAGCCTGGTCACTGTACTCTGTATCATTTAGGCTACTGAGAGACGGCCTCTGCCTGGCCTAAATGGCAGTCTCTGACTCTGACCTGATGGAAATGCTGTGCATCTGCAAATCAAATGGCACTGGAGTCACTCACTCTAGGGATCTCAACCTTGCCAGTGACATTAACAGAACATGCCGAAGAGACAGGTATGTCTCCCAGAGATTGCCATTGCTCTGGAATAAACTTCCAATTCATGTGAAGCAGAGCTCCTCAGTGACCCTTTTCAAGCACAACCAGGATAAATGGATGGGTGACTGCAAATTAACCCTGGGGGTTGGCACCCATGTCCATCATGGACAGAGGTAGTCAGTGCTGATTTGTAAAGTATGTCCTTCTAACCAAGGTCAATTGGGGCAACCCAGGATTAATATGGCTTGAATAATAAAGGCTTTGGGGGCCACTATCCTAGTAACCTCCTATGAAACTATGAATCTATAAATAAACTTAAACTTTGTGTGGCTTTGCAGTGAAATGCTGCAGGAGTACATTTGGATATGGTGTTGCATGCTATGGCAGGAGTGGAGGATGATATTAGTTTAGAGGAGGATAGTTATGTGGCATGTACTACTGATGCATTTTATGGATATGTGCGTTCACAAGGGGGAAGAGATATGCTAAATGTGGATAGCCACCTATTTGTGAAGGAGCAAGAGACTACAAAGAAGCATTATGGGCATGTCACAGGAAATTGCAGAATAAATACCATGGTCAGACCATAACACATTGTACCTCTAAGAATTAACGGTTGATTGTCTGTCGCCCTCACTTCCATTTGCCAGATGTTGCTTTTATGGAATTAATGCATTAGATGGATAATACCTGAAAGCTGTGGAGTCTGATGGTGTTCTTTCTTAAGATGATTCTGGTGTATTAGCTGACTTTTCAGAGGATACAGTTATAGTGTTGCCATCTAGGAGATCTATGTGTCTTATTATCCACCTTTACATAGTTGGGCCCTATGAAGTGCATTAACAAAGACCATCGATCATGGAGACCCTGGATGTTGCTGAGTGAGAGCTGCAGTCAGGTCATTTTATTAGCAGGAAGGTGGAGAATAATTACCAACATGTGCTTGTAATTATGATTACAGCTGCTGAGAATGTGAGGGATCTGGTAATTTGTGATATGTGGGTGGTGTCTGGATAGTTCATGAACAAATGTAAACCACTGTTACAGTTATATTCTGTCCAAGGCTGTATAAAATTTAAGGGACAGTGTGTCAGAGTTTTTCCTTCACTGTCTGCTTAATGAGTTCCAATAGTAAATATACATATAATGTTATAAGGAATTGCACTATAGAAATATTTTCTGACTTTGATATTACTGTGACTCCTGGGTTCATAATTTGAGACTTTGAACTTGCAGCGATCAAGGGCTTTCTGTACAATTTTCCATTGACAGATGTTACAGGTTGATTTTTCTACTTTACTCAGAACATTTGGTGGGATTTGCATGTATTGGGTTTGACATCTTTGTATGGCGGTAATTTTACCTTTCAAGCAGCAGTCCAGCAAAGTATGGCATTTACATTTTTGCCTCCTAGTGAAATTCAATTTTTTTGAAGTAAGTACTATTTCCTGAGGTTGGAGAGCTTTTGATTTAGTACTATGAGCAGTACTGTGTTTTGGGCCATTTGCGTAAGGCAGTAACATGTTAAGGATGTACCTATAGACTCCCTCCTCTGTTTCCACCATCGTTTGGTCTGTACCTGCTTCTCATGCTGCTGTTTTGCCGTGGACTCAATATCTCATTGAGTGGTAGCACAAGAGGCTGAAATGTCTTTTGGGATGTCATTTGAGAGATCTGTTATTCATTTTGTCCTACTTAATTAAGGAGAAGGGTTGTGTGGATGAAATGTAATCATTATGATCAGGAAGTATGTAATCTCCCCCCCTGCAAAGTCAAAAGGTTAAAAAGAGTTCTTTATGGTTTATGGTGGAACACAAGGAGGATTATTTAGCACTGGAGTTCCTAAGACAACTTGGTGTGTCTTCGAATGTTTAGTTATTTGGAGGATATTCTGTGAAATAAAGCATTGTCTGCAGTTTCGAAGAAATGTGCTGCTATTACTTGTGTTGCTAATTTTATGTGCTGTAAATGTTTTTTTCTCAATATATTTTGGACTAGTAATTGCTGCAGATGGTAAATTGAATCATTCTAAACATATTATATATATATATATATATATATATATATATATATATATATATATATATATCATCATCATCATCATCATCTTCTTTCGGCTGTTCCCGTTAGGGGTCGCCACAGCGGATCACCTGTTTCCATTTCTTCCTGTCGTCTGCATCTTACTCTGTCACACCAACCAACTGCATGTCCTCTCTCACCACATCCATAAACCTTATCTTAGGTCTTCCTCTTTTCCTGTTACCTGGTAGCATCATCCTTAGGATCTTTTTCCAAATATACTCAGCATCCCTCCTCAGCACATGTCCAAACCAACATAATCTTGCCTCTCTGGCTTTGTCTCCAAACCTTCCAACCTGGGCTGACTCTCTAATATACTTATTCCTAATCCTGTCTATCCTTATCACACCCAGTGCAAATCTTAACATCTTTAACTCTGCCACATCCAGCTCAAACTCTTGCCTTTTTGTCAATGCCACTGTCTCCAACCCATATATATATTTATATAGGTCTAGGACATTTCACTGAATGCACATTTCACTGAAACTTAAATTAGTGTGCACTTTTAACTGAAAGCTCAATTCACTGAAACACATTTCACTGAAAGTTATATATGGATTTTTCCCCACTGTAGTGCGACCCTGGAGTTAGTATATATAGTAAGGGGGTGTGGGGGCTGTAGCCACCCACATATTTTAAATATGTTAAACTATATACATGGATACTTGCAATTCCAATATATTACTCTTTTCCGAACATAATATATACTTAAAATATGTGGGGGCTATGCCACCCACACCCCCTGATGTGGGAGGTGGTGCCCCCCACACCCCCTTACTATATATACTTACTTCAGGGTCGCACTACAGTGGGGAAAAGGCCATGTATAACTTTCAGTGAAATGTGTCTCAGTAAATTGAGTTTTCAGTGAAATGTGCATTCAGTGTGTGTGTGTGTGTGTGTGTGTGTGTGTGTGTGTGTGTGTGTGTGTGTGTGTGTGTGTGTTTGTGTGTGTGTGCATGCGTGTGTATGTGTATATTTACAGAAAATGCAAAAATGGACTTTTACAAATCAAAGAAAAAACAGAATCAAATATCTTCATATTTAACTAGATCTGCTGACAGGATTACATTATAAGCAAAAAACCACAATATCAGGAACTCAGTGCAGCTCAGCTTCCAAAAACCAACAGGCCGGGTAAAATCTGATTAGGGCTTTACCCCAGGAAGAGATGAAACGGATTCTCCAGAACACTGGTGAAGACTCTTTAAAACAAGGTTTTCAGATGAAACTGTAGATAGATTAAGGGCCAGGGGCTACCCAGAGGAGCAGTTACTCACCACTCGGAAAAACACTCTTGGTGGGATTTCAAATAGGAAGCAAGGTTCCTACTACTGAAGGAAAGGTTTTGATGAGAATGTGGGGGTAAAGGACACAATTTTATTTGTAACTACATTTTCAGAATTTTCTCATGTGATGGAAAATGTTGGAAAATGTTGGTATATGGTGAAGGAGGATGGTAATGTGGGTAAGTTGTTTCCTGCCCATGTGTCTTTTACCTGTGAAAGGTATAGCAATTTAAAAGAAATACTGAATGCAAAATGTGTGAGTACAATGAAGTTGGGGAAGTTGGGTATGCGATCGTGTGGGAATTGTATAATTTGTAGCAGAGCAAAAAATCTGGATGGATGGGAAATCAATGGGAAATTATATAGAGTTAAAGAGATATTTCATTGTAATTCGCAGGGTATAGTTTACATTATAGGATGTGATTGTGAAAAAACAAAATTGTATATTGGGAAAACCAAAAGAAGGGTGAAAGCAAGAATCATGGAACATCTAGGGGACATCAGGAATAAAAATTGCCTGAGTCCAGTAGCAGAACATTTTGTATCTATTCATGGAAGCTGTTGTCAAAGTTTATTTTTCAGTGTAAACCAAAAAATAAGCACCCTGATGGTCAGTCTCCAGTCTCCAGTTCATCAGAACCTGATGAAGTCAACAGTGTTTGATGAAAGCGCTTAACTGATTTTTTTATACAATAAAACGGACTGGAGACTGACTACCAGGGTGCTTATTTTTTGGTTTATTTGTTTTTTTGGTAAGCAGTTTTACACCACCTTACTTTTTTTTATTTTTCAGTGTGTTAGCACATCCATCTATGGAACATGGGTATGCTGCTGTTGTATGCCTGAGGTGCTGTCCTGGAGCACCTGTCTAAGTCTGCTGCTGTTGTATGCCTGAGGTGCTATCTGGAGCACCTGTCTAGGTGTGCTGCTGTTGTATGCCTGAGGTGCTGTTCTGGAGCACCTGTCTAGGTGTGCTGCTGTTGTATGCCTGAGGTGCTGTCCTGGACACCTGTCTAGGTGTGCTGCTGTTGTATGCCTGAGGCGCTGTTCTGGAGCACCTCTCTAGGTGTGCTGCTGTTGTATGCCTGAGGTGCTGTCCTGGAGCACCTGTCTAGGTGTGCTGCTGTTCTATGCCTGAGCTGCTGTCCTGGAGCACCTGTCTAGGTGTGCTGCTGTTCTATGCCTGACGTGCTCTTCTGGAGCTCCTGTCTAGGTGTGCTGCTGTTGTATGCCTGAGGTGCTGTCCTGGAGCACCTGTCTAGGTGTGCTGCTGTTCTATGCCTGAGGTGCTGTCCTGGAGCACCTGTCTAGGTGTGCTGCTGTTCTATGCCTAAGGTGCTATTCTGAAGCACCTGTCTAGGTGTGCTGCTGTTCTATGCCTGAGGTGCTATCTGGACCACCTGTCTAGGTGTGCTGCTGTTGTATGCCTGAGGTGCTGTCCTGGACACCTCTCTAGGTGTGCTGCTGTTGTATGCCTGAGGCGCTGTTCTGGAGCACCTGTCCAGGTGTGCTGCTGTTGTATGCCTGAGGTGCTGTCCTGGAGCACCTGTCTAGGTGTGCTGCTGTTCTATGCCTGAGCTGCTGTCCTGGAGCACCTGTCTAGGTGTGCTGCTGTTCTATGCCTGAGGTGCTGTTCTGGAGCACCTGTCTAGGTGTGCTGCTGTTCTATGCCTGGGGTGCTGTTCTGGAGCACCTGTCTAGGTGTGCTGCTGTTCTATGCCTGAGGTGCTGTCCTGGAGCACCTGTCTAGGTGTGCTGCTGTTCTATGCCTGAGGTGATCTCCTGGAGCACCTGTCTAGGTGTGCAGCTGTTCTATGCCTGAGGTGCTGTTCTGGAACAGGCATGCTACTTCCACTTCAGTAATGGAAACATCATGAATTATTAGGATGTTTTTCAAATGTGATGCCTATTAAGCTCAGATGTCATGATTCAGTTTGCCTACATTTTAACTTTATGGATAGTTCTCAGGATGTAATAATGATGAAATTACCTGACCTGGGTGATGACTTTATAAGGAACAGGAAAATGTTCTTCTATGTTATATAATAAAAGAAATCCTCCTAGCTAGTTATCTAGCTTCTAAACTTTGACATATAGTTCCTATACAATCAAATTTGAAATCCTGAATATGTACAAGGAAAATACATGCTGTTTCTATTTGGCTGTTTATTTATTTTGTATTGATTTTAGAACACTATGCTTTTCTGCAAACACATTTAATTATTATCAGCATGGCTTTGTTCACAATAAGAAGATACTTAGTACACAAGAAAGCAATCCTGTCATAATTTCACATAGCATAATACTTTCACCCAGTTCCAGCCTGCAAATGCATGCCCAGTGCTGAAAAAAGTAGTTGCTTTGCCAGTCCTTTGTAAAAGTTAACTCACATTACTTGCAAATTTACTGTGCAAAATTAAACAGCAAAGAAATGCTATTACTTTGAATTTAGCACAATGAAAATCAGTCCCTGGGATTCAATAAAGTGAACTCTCCATGCAGGAACAGTGTAGCCATTCTTGCATGGAATATGGCCGCCGAGCGATCCAGTAAACTACTGTTCTGATGTACACAAGCCTGCCTACACTATTCATGCATGGACAGTGCTGCATAATGCTAATTAGCTCATTTGCTGGTGAAAACCATGCAAATGAGGTGAATTAGTGATTCAGCAAGCAAGCAGGCATCTGTTTAAGAATAGTGTTAGTTGCAGAAATGTATTCGGCTACTAGCCGAATACATTAATGCAAAAATTAAAATGGAAACATGTATTCTAATCTTTAGGCATGTCAATGGCCAAATATATGGTTATTGGCATGGAAAAGTGTTTCATTTTTCTAAAAATAAAAGTTTTTTTTGGCTGATCTAGGCCTTTTAAGTATAGGGCAGTGGCAAGCAAACAGGATTGTGCCAAAAGTAAAAAAGAATGTGAAAACACAATTTTAAGGGAAATCTGCATTTTGCCATTACAGTCTATGGCATGCAGAATCAAAACAATACCAGGGAACAGTGGTTGCTAAGAGGAAAGGCTCTGGTGTAGTGCAGTACCTAGGGTCTAAGGCAGTGGGGTATGCAAATGAGGGGAAATTTACTGAATCATAAAAATATTCTAAGTGCCAAACTGCACCTAACTGTGTAGGTGCTATAATATCATTGTGTAAGCAGGAGGAGCAGCAGGCATGAAAAGGCAGTGTGTCATGCATGGTGTAAACACATTGGAGCTCCATGGCCCCCAGATAAGCTTAGCTAAACACAGCTAAGCAAGGGCGTATGTCTGAGGTTGTATTGATGTATTCCATGAAATAAAGAGCATGTTCGCATCCAGGGAGGGCCATTTCTCAGTGTTTATATTAGCTAAACGGGTTTGTGGGGAGCACACTGGGTCTAAAACAAAACAAAACAAAAAAAACCTGGAAATAGTAGGACTGTTTACATGCGGCCACTGGATTTGCATGGCGTGCCTCGGGGCTTAAAAGGGGTGGAAGTAGGAAGGGAAAAAAGGGAAAAAAAGGAAAATAGCAAAATAAAAGCAACCAAGTACAAATTCCATAGCTAGCAGCTGGAATGCGTCATAGTAAGCCCATCATACAGGCAGCATCTGAAGAACAACAGTATAAACTATGGAAACAACTTACAGTCTTTTTTTTCCCACAAACTCTGCACCATTGGTGTTCACATGCAGGGGAATATTTACTGGAAAAATGTTAGGGGCTGCCATTGCTTTGATCCATTAGTATGTGCTAGAGGCTGAGGGCGGTGAGGAGGGTAATGCTGACAACCGCCATAGACTAAGGAGGAGGAGAAGAGTGTTCAGACCCAGGGTAACTTACCAGGTGCTACATGATCTGGCGATAGTAGAGCACTACAGGGTGAACAAAGACATACTGCAGCAAATCTTCGAGCTGTGCTAGCCTCAACTCAGACCGAGAGCCAACAGAGGGGAACCCATCCCAGTGGATACCAAGGTATGTGTAACCTTAGGAATACTAGCTACAGGTACTTTCCAAAGATCTACTGGGGACATCATGAGGGTCTCACAGGCATCTACAGCCAGGGTACTTCACCAGTTCCTGGATGCCATGCTGCCACATGCCAGTGAACACATTTACTTCCCCAGCACCCATGAGGAGAGGACCAGCAATATGAGTATCTTCCACCATGTAGCAGAATACCTGGAGATATTGGGTGCAACAGACTGCATGCACATCCACATCAAAGCACCACCTGGTGAACAAGATAGGTCTATATAAACCACAAAGGCTTCCCCTCCATCAACTGCCAGGTCATGTGCAATGCCCAGAGCATTATCATGAATGTGTGTGCTGGCAACCCTGGAAGCTCTCACAACTCCCACATCTGTCATTCATCACAGTTGTACCAGACATTTGCCAGTGGGGCATTCCATATGGCCATCTGGTGGAGGATGCTGGCTATGCACTGGAGCCGTGGATGATGACACCCGTCAGAAATGCACACATACACAAGAATGCCATAATGAGGCACATGCACAAACCAGGATCATTATAGAGCATGTGTTTGGGATGCTCAAGTCATGGTTCTGCTGCCTTGACATATCTGGTGGAGCCTTGCAGTACTCTCCAGCCACATGTGCACATATGTTCATAGTATGAACATGCTACACAATATGATCCTGCGGAAAAATCTGCAGCAGGAACAGCAAGGGGAAGTGCCACACAGCCCACCACCATTGCCAAGGTTCCCACAGACACAGAGGCACTCAGAGGAGGAGGTCCCTGAGCCTGCTCTCGTAGGCAGACAGAGGCATGCCCAGTATGCTCAGGCCTTGGCAAAGAGGGAATGCATAGCACACACACTGACACTGTAGGGACCCCAGGGACTGACAACTCTCTCTCTAACTCAGACACACAGTAAAATGGATGTACACACATCACATTACCTGTAACTTATCATGTATAGGCAGTGTACTGTGTGCATCCAACATAGGCAGCCCTCAAGCACCGTCCTCACAACTGCTGCAGGCACAAGTTAAGTCAGTCTTCTTAATAAATGAATGGATTAGTATGTTTTGGTAGCATATCTATGGTAATGCTGCATGCATGCAAGGGAATGGGGTGGCCTACTTGGATAGCAGCAGACAACTGACAGCTATGTGGGACACCAGAAAATTTCTGATCAATACTGTCCTCCCCATACTATGCAGTAGTACCCAATGTGGCAAATTCCACTTCAGTATATGTGTGGGGATAACTAACTAGGGAGGTCATAGGTCACAGGCATGGATGTCAGTGTGGGGGTCCCATACCCACCTCTCAGACTCACACAGCAAGTCAGCTGTAGAAAACCAGAGAGAAATGTCTGAAAAAGGCCTACAAATGGCAGTAATGTTGAATTAACCCCCCACAGACTCACACAATGATAGCACAGCAGGACTCGCAGTTGCTGTAAGGCTATGAAGGGTAAGATGTTTGAAACTCAAATGTATGCCATTACAATCTGACCTGTGATCTTTACTGATATGCCTCTAGTCCCCAAGACAGGGCACAATTGTATGGTAAATGGAACCAAAATGTAAACCAAGTAGCACAGTCTGTGCAAATGTGTACAGTTGACAGGTGTGTCCCCCTCCCACGATATACCCACAGAAATGCAGTAGCATGTATGTTTGCAGGGAAATAGCAGCATAACACACATTGACAGCATTGTCCCAATACACATGAAAACATGTTGCATGCCCACAATATGCAGGGGTTAATGAGCTATGTGTATGTCTGGTTATTACTGTCAGGATCTGGCCAGCATGTTCTCCTGGCAATTGTTTTGTAGTGCCCTAGGTACAGTGCTGTCTTTGACAGGGCTGTGTACAGATAACTGCAGTGACAACTATTATGCATATCAGTGACACCTACTGCTCTGCCACTGACATACCTGGAAGTCACAGTGCTAAGTGGAATATAGTACACATATAATGGACATCTTGAAGACTGTGTAGCTGAGGTATTAAGGCTTTTGTTAAAATAGTGCTTTTTGGTACTGTTGCCAATGGGTATGTTCAATAATAATTATTTTTTTATGTTTGTTTTTACATATAATGGACATGCTTGCACAGTAGAATGCACTCTGTACCCACACCCATAACTCCCAACCTCTGACAGCAAGATGTCTGGACAAGGGGAGATATAAAAGTGGAACAAAGACACAATGATAGGCATGTGTTGTAAATATCACCCTTACATACTGAGAAAGTTGGTAGGGTGAGGGTTTTGCAGTAGTGGGAATTGTCTGAAGGTTATATAGTCTGAAACAGTAACATCACTCTTCAATTATATGTAACTAACTTGCCATACAAACACAAATTTACATAGACAGGATGAAACCTCTAGCTAAACACCTGGATAATCTGCCAAAAAATGTACAGATGAGTGGTATGGCCACACAAGGATATGACATCTCAGGTTAGAAAGATACCACACGAGCAGGAGATCCCCAGCCAGTATATCACCAAGATTCTGGACTGTTTACACAGAGCGTCATCACTCAGTTGGCTGTAGCCACACCTCACAACTGGCCTTGTTGGGCAAGAATGTACATAGCTGCCCTCATAATATTGGTCTATGCATCATACAACTAGTATTCCTATGGTAAAGCACTGTGATGATCTGAGGATGTCTGGCACTAGGTAATGACACAATACATTTCAGTTTCAGACTACAAATATGTCAGAAAATGTCTGCTAAACAAACCCAGTACCCTGGGGAAAGTCCTGTGTACTCCTGAGAGGTATGGCTGTAGTACACAAAACCCCAGACTGGAATACACTTATCTCTGAAATGGAGTCCCACTCTAACTATAGAAGGTCACACGGGGCATGCTCCTACACTTAGAGAATCACAGGACATGTTGGAACCCACATCGGACTATATGGCTGTATTGTGTATATATGTATGTGCATACAGACAGCTATGTATACCTTAACTGTCCCCAAACACACACATCAGACAGGATTACCCACAGCTAGCCCATATATGATATATCTGCATCTGTTGCATGTGATAGACAGACATATATATGGCCAACGGATGACAACATATGTCAAGCATGCACACACATAGATGTGGGGAAGTGAGAGACAGACAGTGATAGAGAGAGAGACACACACACACACACACACACACACACACACACACACACACACACACACATGGGGACACATACATGGATAACCTGAATTGCATATAGTGATGTCCTGCTGTGGACAGTGACATACCAGTTGCAAACAGTTGGACGTGCCAGCATAAAAGGTGAACCCCATTGTGTAATAGTACTGAGGATGGGGTTATAATATCACATCACCTGCCTCTGCGTGTGTGTGTGTGTGTGTGTGTGTGTGAGTGTGTGTGTGTGTGTGTGTGTCTGTGTGTGTGTGTGTGTGTGTGTGTGTGTGTGTGTGTGTGTGTGTGTCCATAGGTCTAAGTATTAAGAGACTGTTCCCACTCAGTACACCTCACATTGCCCTACTTCACAAGATCTGCTGCTGTCATTCACCTTAGACGTACCATTGGACACCTATCACCCCTTTAAGCTGCAGCATGTGCAATAACTGTGTAACACTATAGAACAAATAACTAGATAGGTAGTGGTTCTAATCTCAATAATAATGGCAACTGTGTGTGTGTGTGTGTGTGTGTGTGTGTGTGTGTGTGTGTGTGTGTGTGTGTGTGTGTGTGTGTGTGTGTGTGTGTGTGAGAGATAGTTGTGTGTGCGAGAGTGAGGGAGTGTTTGTTTATTTGTTTGTAGGTGAAACAGTTTTAGGCAATTCCCACCCACAACACTTCCCAGTGCCCCACTTTATCAGTCCTGCTGATGTCATTCCCCTTATCGGCACCTTTGGACAGTTGTCAGCCCAGTAACCTCTGTAGTGCATGTGATAACTGTGTAACACTATAGTACAAATCACTAGATAGGCAGGGGTTGTACTCTCACATCTGGCAAATGTGTGTGTGTGTGTGTGTGCGTGTGTGCGCGTGTGTGCGTGTGTGTGTGTGTGTGTGTGTGTGTGTGTGTGTGTGTGTCTGTGTGTGTGTGTGTGTGTGTGTGTGTGTGTGTGTGTGTGTGTGTGTGTGTGTGTGTGTGTGTGTGTGTGTGTGTTTGTGTGGGTGTATAAGTGTATATGTTTGTAAGAAGAAATATTTTGATAAGTTTCCCACCCAGTGCCCTACTTTATCAGTCCTACTGATGTCATTCCCCATATCAGCACCTTTAACCAATTGTCAGCTCAGTAAGCTCTGTAGCACATGCCATAACTGCGTAACACTATAGTACAAATCACTAGATAGGCAGGAGTTCTAATCTCAATAGTGGCAAGTTTGTGTGTGTGTGTTTGAGTGAGAATCATATTGTGTGTGGGTTATACCATTTTGAGTTGTGTAGTACCCTGTACACTTCCCATCATCTTACTTTACAAGGCCTGCTGATGTCATTCACCTTAGAAATACATTGGGACAAGGTGAAATCATATAAGCTAAATACTTGGGATTAACAGTTCATAGCAATGATGAGTGTGGGAGAGAGGTGAAGAAGAGAGTACAGGCAGGATGGAGTGGGTGGAGAAGAGTGTCAGGAGTGATTTGTGATAGATGATTACCAGTAAGAGTGAAAGGGAAGGTCTACAAGAGGGTACTGAGACCAGCTATGTTATATGGGTTGGAGACAGTGGGATTGACAAAAAGGCAGGAGTCACAGCTGGATATGGCAGAGTTAAAGATGTTAAGATTTGGACTGGGTGTGACAAGGGTGAACAGGATTAGGAATATGTATATTAGAGGGTCAGCCCAGGTTGGATAGTTTGGAGACAAAGCCAGAGAGGTGAGATTATGTTGGTTTGGACATGTGCTGAGGAGGGATGCTGAGTATATTGGGAAAAGGATGGTAAGGATGAAGCTGCCAGGTAAGAGGAAAAGAGGAAGGCCCAAGATAAGGTTTCTGGATGTGGTGAGAGAGGACATGCAGGTGGTTGGTGTGTCACAGCAAGATGCAGAAGACAGGAAGAAATGAAGACAGACGATCTGCTGTGGTGACCCCTAATAGGAACAGCCAAAAGAAAGAGAAGGAGATGTTGTAATGTCAATCTTCAAATATTTGCCAGTGATTTGCCAGCCATAACATAGCTCTATGAGTAAATGACTACAAATATGAGGCACACGTATGGTGAGTTTGCATAACACTGGACAGTTGAATATGAGCCCAGTATATCACATGCAGTTCAACATACACATCTGCAACAGTACTTTACTATGCAAATACCCTGTATAGGTATTTCACATTTCTGAGACAAACATGTATATCATAGTTGTATTCACAATTAACATATGGATGTCTACGACATCCCAGTAACTGGCCTAGCAGTGTCACAGTCAGTATTGTTCAACACACACTCCAGTAGTAGTCATATGTGAGCCATCCTTTACTGGGGTGACTCAGGGGCCTGAGCTGAGATCTATGTCACTGCAGACAGACCCAGATGCTATGGCCATAGGTTCTGATCAGCAATATATCAGTACAACAAGTCTTACTGAGACATATTTGTTGAACTTCCTCTTTCCCATTATTACATACCCCCTACTGCATTCCATTAAATGTTTACTTGTTTGACATACCTTTTATTCCAAGTATAGTTGGTTTGATTCCAATTTGTGCTGGTTTGTTTGTTTGTTTGTCTTTCTGTCTGTCTGTCTCTCTCTCTCTTTCTCTCTCACTCTCCAAGATGTAGGTTATACATCTGTTTTGCATACACAACACACTCCTATAATTGAGTACTTTGTGTGGGCATTGCCCCTTTTCCTTGCCTGTGAGGAGGACTTCATGGAGGTGTATGAGCAACAGCATTACAGAGGGTAGTTAGAAATACCTCTTACAATGAAAACTGTGGCGACAGCCCAACAAAATGGGAGAGAATGTTCCAGACATAGGGACAGA